>NC_092047.1:69744573-70044573 GCF_003086295.3 Arachis hypogaea | reverse complement strand
TATTTTGCTTTTGTAACTAAAGAAAAAAAAACGTTACAAAATCAAGTTACATTTTGTAACAAAATTTTATGATAGGAAAAAATAGATTGTCACAAAAAATACCTTGAAGATTAAAATTTGTTACCACTTTTCCAATGACTTCTGATTTTTTGTATCAGAAAAATTTCTTACAAAATATCACTTTGAATTGTAATAGTTCCATTTTTTGTTACAAAAACTTTTTGTAACGGGACATACTGCAATGACCCCTTTTTTTGTTACAAAATTCTTTTGTTTCAAAATTTTGATTTTTTATAATAATTTTTTTGTTACAAATATTGCTTTTTCTTGTAGTGAATATTATTGGTTTTCAATTTGCAATAAGCAAGTTGGGATTTCAGCCATAACAATTGTGAACGGTATGAATATGCGGCAATATATTCAGTCTCAGCTGTAGAGAAGGCAACAGTGGCTTGTTTCTTACTAGACCACACATTGAGTAATTTTTCAAAGAAATAATAAATTTCCGTTGTTCTCCTCCAGTCCACTCGATCACCGGTAAAATCTACATCACAATAACCCATCTTGGTGTGCGGCATAGGCAAGCAACAATCTTATGACTTCCATCCTTACAACTGGTACAAATGACTTGTCAAAGTTGATTCCTTCTTCTTCATCATATCCTTGAGCCACGAATCTTGCTTTGTTTCTTACTATGCTTCCATCTTCTCCCAATATGTTTCGAAAAATCCACTTTGTTCTCATCACTTTCTTTCAATTGGAGTAAGGTACTAGTGTTCACACTTTATTTTTCTCAAACTGAAGCAGTTCCTCTTCCATTGCCTTGACCCAAGATGAATCATCAAGAGCTTCCTTCACATTCTGTGGTTTGATTTCAAAAATGAGTGCAAGATTGTTTTGTTCCAACCTTTTTCTACTTGAGGATCTAGTGGTGACACCTAGTGACGGATCTCCAATAATGAATTCCTTTGGATAATTCTTCATGAATTTCTATTCCCTTGGTCTGAGAGTCCTAGGATCAGGTTCAAATAGATTTTGGTTTGCTTAGCTGTCAGTTCTAAGATTCTTTGTAGTTTCAGGAGATAAAACAGAATTGTCTCCTATAGAATCGACTGACACAGTAGGTTGACCTCTCTGATGCAGATGAAAATCAGTTTGAGCTTGGTTCTCATTTCTGATATCACTATTCTGAGCACCTGCATAGTCATCTTGCAAAGATCTTGAAATAATGTTAGTATCACAAAAAGAAACATGTATGAATTCCTCAATAATTCTAGAATCTTTATGATAAACTCTATAAGCTTTTCTAGTTGTGGAATATCCAATGAAAATGCATTCATAGGTCATTGAATAAAACTTTTCTAAGTTATCTTTAGTGTTTAATACAAAATATTTGCATCTAAAGATATGAAAATATTTAAGATTGGGACGGGTTCTTTTCAATAATTCATAAGGTATTTTCTTCAAAAACTTCCTAATGATTGTTCTATTTAAAATATAACACTGTGTGTTGACCGCTTTGGTCCAAAGAAACTTAGGGACATTGCTTTCACATAGATGGCTCTAGCCATTTTTTAGAAACTTCTATTTCTTCGTTCAATAATACCATTTTGTTGAAGTGTTCTTGGACAAGAAAAGTTATGTGAAATTCCTAGTTCATCATAAAAAGTTTCAAAATCACAATTTTCAAATTCCTTTCCGCGATCACTTCTAATAGAAATAATATTTAAATCATTTTCATTTTGAACCTTTTTGCTAAACACCTCAAAGGCCGAAAAAATATCACTTTTATGAGTAAGAAAAAGAACCCAACCAAATCTTGTATAATCATCCATAATTACCATGCCATAATGTTTACCGCCTAGACTTTGAGTCCTAGTTGGCCCAAAAAGATCAATATGTAGTAATTTAAGAGGCCTTTTAGTCAAAATATCTTCCTTTGACTTAAATGAACTTTTTGTTTACTTTTTCATTTAGCATGCATCGTAAGTGAAGTCTTTGTCAAATTTAATTTTAGGAAGACCTTTCACGAAATTTTTCTTTACTAGCTTCAGCTTGGCTATTTGAAATATGCTAGCATGACCTAGCCTTTTATGCCATAGCCAATTTTCAGAATTCATGGAATTAAAACAAGCTATATTTTGACTTTTGAGTTTATTTAGTGTAAGGTCATACACATTATCACATCTTTTAGCTACAAACAATACTTCATCCGAATTTTCATTTACAACAAGATATTCCAATCTTTTGAAAATTACCCAATAACCTAAGTCACAAAGTTGGATAATCTTCAAAAGATTATGTCTCAACCCATCAACTAAAAATACATTGTCAATACAAGTAGAAAAGTCTTTACCCACTTTACCTATGGCAATGATCTTGCATTTTCCATCATCACCGAATATCACAAATCCTCCATTGTACAAATTAATTTTGATGAAAAATGTAGACTTTTTGGTCATATGCCTTAAACATCCGCTATCAAGATACCATATGCCTTTTTTCTTCTTAGATGCAAGAAAAATCTATACAAAGCCTTAAATGATCTTAGGTATCCAAATAAATTTGGATCCTTAGATGTTAATCCTCCTTGGTTGCCCAAGGATATTGAAATCCTTTACCACCTTATATACTTTATTTCCAACTTTTTTTTCAACAATAAAGTATTGATGAGATGAATGACCATTTTTTTGCAAGTTTGACAATGATTCCTCTTTGCTGATTTTTACAAGTGATAAGAGGTTTGAAATCTTTTGGTTTTAGAGGTTGAAGCTTCAGTTTCAGCATGAAATTTTTCAAAAACAGTTTTATTTTTTTCAAAATATTCCAACTCAGATTTTTCAAACAAAGAATTTTTACTAACTAGCAATTTGTCTAAGTTTTTGAAATTTTGAGCAGATTTGTGCTATGTTTTAGTTCAAGCCTCTAATCATTGTATGCAATCTTTTATTTTCATCAATTAGGTCCATTAATGTATTTACTGTGTGATTTTCTTTAAATTTTTCATTTTCAAATTTAAGAAGTTTATTTTCTTCGATTAAATCAATAGCACCTTTGATTTGTTTTAGTTTTTCTTTAAGGAAAGTATTTTCAACTTTTAAAGAATTATTTTCTGACTCACATTAATAAAATTTATTGAAAATATTTCTAACATGTGCTGTTAGATCATTAACCGTTTGATATAATTCCTCATTAGATAGATTAGAATAATTTACCTCTTTCACTTGATCTTGGTCAACCATAAAGCAAGTTTTGCTTTGTGTTCAGACTCTTCTTCATGCTCGGAATCATTTTTAAGGCCCTCCCATAATATCATCAGCACATTCCTCTTGTTTTTGTTCATCTTGTCCTCTTTTTTGTTTACCAACCTGAATTTTTATGCGGAAAAACTACTAAAAATACCCATGAAGTTTACGAACGCTGACAAAAGTACCCATAAACTAAGGAAATTAACGCTGTACCCATGAAAGATGGGTTCCGTATGACAAAAGTATCCAAATCCTAATTTTTTGTTGATTTTTTAATAAAATTCCTAAACTACCCCACCCTAACCCCATTCTACCGTCACTCCCTCTCTCCTCTTCTTCCTCTCTCCTCACTTATCCCTCAAAAACCCTCAGAGTCACAGAAACTCTCCTCCTACCTCCTCATTGCCGTCTGTCACCCACCTACTCCATTACTGCCAATCTCTTCCCCTCTCACTGCTTCTCCCTCTCACTATTAAGGTGACTACAACACCTTCATCGCACACCTGTGACCCAACCTGAGGAGAATGCTGTCGTGGCGCGCCTGTTGCAGCCGAGGAGAACAGCGTCGTGGCGCGTCTGACCCAGCCGAGGAGAACACCGTCGTCGCACACCTGAGAAGAGAGAGGGGTCGTGGTACTCTTGCATGCAGAAAGCGGGTTCGGTAAAGAGAAATCAGAGAAGAAAGGGAGGCGGCACTGCGGATGGAGGTTCTGCCATTGACGATGTTACAGTCGGCCAATGAAGAAAAAGGTATTTCTTTTTTTTAAAACATTTTTATTTTATTTTTTTCTTTTCAGAAATTGATTTAGTTACTACTAAAATGATACTGTTCTATTTTTTTTAAAATCTACTTCTATTTTTTATGAAGACTAAGATTGATTCACAGAAGATCCAGTTGATGGCTACTTCTACTTCTGATTTTTGCTAAAATAAATTTTAAATTGGATGAATGGATTTGTTGATTGTTTATGGTTGATGGCTTTTTCTATTTCTAGTTTTGCTAAAGTGAATTGAAATTGGATGAATGAATTTGAAAATTTTTATGTTTTGAGTATTTTTTGGTGTTTGATTAATTTGGTTTGGGTATGGATTATAAACTTATGAGTGAGTCTGTAATACCCGGTCTAGCCAAAATTAATTAAATAATAAGTTAAATGGGAGCGAATATGGTTGAAAGATTCGGCAATTGGAATTTGATCATCTAAATATGATATTTAGATTCAGTAAATTTTTCTGAGTCGGAAAACATAGTTTTCTGCGTAAAAGCGCGCAGTGGAATTTTGACCGGCAGTACCGGCTGAGATCTGTCTGGTACTACAGCTAAAGAAATTGATTATGAGTAAATGAGATTAAGAAATGAGGAATTATAATTAGGGAAGGTAGAAATATTTAAAGTGCGATTTAGAGCGCTAATCTTAAAGGTTTTGGCCCAAAATTGGGCCAACGGACAAAAATAAGTGAACCGGGCCTAAGTGGGCCCAAGACCCAACATATATAAACATTAGTTATGAGTATTTCAGCTTATTTTACCCTAAAAAGAAGGGTTGGGGCGCTGAAATTGAGAAGAGAGAAGAGAAGAGAGAAAACTTAACTCTCTTTGATCTTCAAACCACCATAACTTGAGCTATGGAGCTTCGATTGACGAGCCGTTTACGGCCACGCGTTGCTCTTCTCATCCTCTACAATTCTATCTAAGTTTGGTGGTGAGTATTTCATTCATCTCTCCCCAATTTTCGAAATTCCCCACTGTTACACGTTTTTGGGTAGTTAGTGTTGAAATCTTGTGATTTTGGGTGTTTAGGGATACTCCAACATGGATTCTAAGTGGGTTCTATCCCTACTTCATATGGGCTGAGGTAAGAAGTGCTCAAACCCTTGTGATTTGTCATTTTTATGAGCCCTAGGTTGATGCATGTATGTGATATTGGTTATGTTAGTGTATTTGGTGATGTTGGTGCACAATTGGGAGATTGGTATTGCTTGAGGAGCTTTGGTAAGGCTTGGAGCTAAGGTTGGTGAAGACTTCCAAAGAAGAGGCTCAATTGGTTTGGCTACAAGAGGTACGGTTTAAGTTTCATTTAAGTACCGTGTATTGTAATGAGAATTCCTAGGCTAAATGCCCCTAGGATTAAGATTGGATTGCGTAAATGGTTGGTGCTAATATGCATAGTTGGTATGTAATGTGAATTAATGATTGGGTTGAGGATTGTATAGCCTTGTATGCTTGGTGTATTGAGAATTTGATGTACTGGGTAATGAGTATTGATTTGTGGTTTATCCATTTAAATTGTGAAATTGGGCCGGAGGCCGTGAATTTTGGGCCGGAGGCCGGAGAAAGGTAAGAAAGGTAAGTTGATGTATGCATTGTATGATGACACAAGTAATTGGATGAATTTCAGATAATGAATATATGAATGATTGGGTTGGTTATTGAACAATAAGGTTTGAGGAGTTGAAGTGTGGAATTTGGTAAATTTGGGTGAAATTATATAGATGAGGCATGTTTGGTTTTGGTTGAGATATATTATGTGGTCATCTATGTGATTATGATTATTGATGCCTTGGTGGTATTATGATGCATTAGAGATATGTATGTTGTGATATATACTTGAGGAGTGATTAAGGTTGATTTGTGGGTGAAACCACGTGATAGTGAGTATGATATTGATTATGTATAATGATGGTTGATTGGAAATAGTGGTGTTGAAATTTGGCATGAGGAAGAGTATATGATATGTAAATGTGTTTGAGTTTGAGAAAGTGTCAATGTGTGAGTTGAGGATGGCTTGATGTTGATTTTGGTACATTTTGATTGATTTCAAAAAGGGTTGAAATTGGCATGTTTTGATTGACTTTGGAAAGAGTTGAAAATGGCTTGCTTTGAAAATGGCACTTTGTGGTTTTGTATGAAAATATGGTTTTTTTTTGGCATACTTTGACGGGACATAACCTGGACTACAGATCTCTGTTTTCTGCCAAATCTATTTAGAAATGAAATTGGATCCGGGATGTCCATGCCGTTCGAAGAACGGGTGAAAAATGATTTAAAATGAGAAAGTTATGACCGTCGGAAGATTGGGGGTTGAATCTGTAAATTCTGCAGCTTTTAACTTAGAAAATTTTTAGCAGAACGACCCTACGCGCGTAGACGCACTTGGCGCGTGCGTGCCGTTGACGATTGGATTTTTGATGGTTTAGAATTTCACAAATGAATTCTCGTTGCAAGTATAGTTCCTGAACCAAACAATAATCCTTTCATACAAAAAGTTGTTTGTCACTAGTACAAACCCCTAAAATTTATAAACCGAAGTATTGGACCTCGGGTCGTTCTCCCTAGGAATTACAATAAAGTGTCTTGTTATTGGTTATGAGTTATTTTGGGGTTTTGGATAAGAAGCATGAAAAGTAAATGGCAATGAAAATAAACTAACAACTATAAAAGGCTCTTGGCAAGGTATGAAAATTAGAAGTCCTATCCTAGTTATCCTTCTCAATTGTGATGAGAATTGTTCATTGCTACCACTTAGTTAACCCTTACTAATTAAAGGAAAGTCAAGTGGATGAATTGACTTGAGCCACAAGTCCTAGCCAACTCCCAAGGAAAGACTAGCTTTAGTGCACTCCAAACCAATTAGCAATCTCTCCAATTATCAATCAACAAAGGAATTAGATAACTCAAGTGTCACTAATTACTCTACCTAGGCCAAGAGGAACAAAATTTACACTAAAACTAAAAGAGGTATTTCAACAAACACATAGAGTGCAATAGAAGTAAACATTATTAATTGCAAGAATTAAAGGAATCTACAACTACAAAGGCAAGAGATCAACAATAGAAAAGCAAAGAAGAACAATTATTATGAATTACCTCTTATTGAATTGGAAGAAAGTAGAAAGAACAATACTAGATCTACAACAAAATATAAGAGCAACATAAAGGAAATTACAATAAAAGAATAGAAGAAGATGAATGTAGCAACAAAGAATTGAGAGATACAAGTGGAAGAGAGCAAAGATTAAAACCTAGATCTAAAAAACTAAACCTAATCCTAATTCTAGAGAGAAGTGAGAGCTTCTCTCTCTAGAAACTAACTCTCACTACTAAACTAAGCTAAAACTAAACTAATGATAACTAACATCTAAAGTATGAAAAGTCTCTCATTCCCCCTTCAATCCTTGGCTTAAATAGCATCAGAAATGAGTTGGATTGGATCCACAAGGCTTTAGAATTCGCTGGCCACGTTTTGCTTTAAGTGAACCAGGTGGCAGCAACGGCGCATGCGCGTACTATGCGCGTACGCGTCACCATGCGCGGTTCAACCATAGCAAATCTTATATCGTTTCGAAGCCCCGGATGTTAGCTTTCCAACCCAACTGAAACCGCATCATTTGGACCTCTGTAGCTCAAGTTATGGCCGATTAAGTGCGAAGAGGTCGGCTTGACAGCTTTCCGGTTCTTCCATTTCTTCATGAGTTCTCCAACTTTTCATGCTTTCTTTCTTCATTCCCTTGATCCAATCTTTGCCTCCTAAACCTTAAATCACTTAACAAACATATCAAGGCATCTAATAGAATCAAGGTGAATTAAATTTAGCTATTTTGAGTCCTAAAAAGCATGTTTTCACTCTTAAGCACAATTAAAGGAGAATATACAAAACCATGCTATTTCATTGAATAGATGTGGGTAAAAGGTGATAAAATCCCCTAAATTCAATACAAGATAAACCATCAAATTGGGGTTTGTCAACCTCCCCACACTTAAACCAAGCATGTCCTCATGCTTAAGCCAAGAATGAAGTAAGGGTATGGCATTTATTCAATGGAAACTAACTAAATGCAATCTACCTATATGCAACTATCTAAATGAATGCAAGTGCTTGGTCAAAATAAATCAATTCCCAAGAAACATATATGCACAAGGGCTAAGGACTAGCAAGTCTAATCCACAATTAAATTGAGTTATTAAATATTTTTACAAACTTGCATGAAGAATGATGATCATAGGTGAAAACATGTAATTGAGCATCGAACCCTCACCGGATGTGTTTGCACTCTATTCGCTCAAGTGTTTAGGGTTGATTCACTCAATTCTCCTCTATTTCATGCTTTCCAAGATTTGTTTTTCTTCTAACAATCAACATTTATTTCATGCATGCATACAAGTATCATGAGGTCTTTTCATTGGTTGTAATGGGGCTAGGGTCAAGGTAGGATGCATATTTGGTCAAGTGAGCTTGAAATTTGAATCTTTGATAAGTTTAGACTTTCCACCTAACCTATGACATCCTATACAATTAAGTTCTAACCTAACTACCCATTCTTCACTTTTCACATACTCATGCATTTTCTTTTCATTGCACAACTCATATGCATTGATCTTATTGAGCTTCACCTTGGGGCATTTTGTCCCCTTTTTATTTCTTTCTTTTTCGTTTTCTTTCTTTTTCCATTTTTTTTTCTATACTTTTCATATATTTTTTTTTTGTTTTTCTCATTTTTTTCTTTCTTTCAAACTATATACAAGAGTACCAATGCATAAGGTCTATACATTTAATCAATACATGAGCATGTACCCAATTCCCAATATTTACAATAATAATACAAAACTACCCTTTTATTCACCCAATGTCCCAAGGTTCCCACACTTGAATGATACACACACTCTAGCCTAAGCTAATCAAAGATCCAAATAAAGGACATTCATTGTTTTTTTTTTCGCTTTAAGGCTTGTAATGTGCTAAATTAAGAACAAGTGGGTTAATCGTAGGCTCAAATTTGGCTAACAATGGAAGATAAAAGGTAGGCTATTTGGGTAAGTGAGCTAAATGAAATGATGGCCTCAATCACATAAATGCATGAATACACAAAATAATGGACATAAAGAATCAAACAAATCAAAGATTACAATCATAGAAAGAGAATAATGCACACAAGAAGGAAAAATAAGTGGTTATAAGATGTAACCACACCGTTAGGCTCAAATCTCACAAGCTTGTGTTCTTAGCTCATAAATCATGTTCCACAAAATATATAATTCAAGCAAGTTCTATGAAAAGTTTTCCACTCAAATCAATTGGTGCCCTATAGATAGAAATCCTTGGAAAATTTCATTATTTTGACTAAGCTTATTGTGTATATATATGCAAAAATAAGAAAATGCAACAAAAATCCAAAAAACCTAAAATGAAATGCAAAAGTGTTGGGATTAGAAATTTGTCACCCAAAATCGCCGACCGGTCGGACGACCTCCCCACACTTAAAAGTTTGCACCGTCCTCGGTGCACTCAAAGATGAGCAAGGGGGTACGGCGACTCTCCGGATTGCTATGTGTTCTTTCTTCCGCTTCCATGGTTGCTTGTGGTGCATTCATTATGAAAAACAAAAATATAACACCATAAGATGAGAAGATATAAAAGCAAGGAAGCATACATTGTTGGAATGAGGTAAATCACTAGAATGAGGTGAGTGAATTAGTGTGACATTAAGAAATATTAGGTGTGTGAATTCTAAATTGCGTGGTTTAGAATACACATTAGCATAAAAGCTATGTCACAAAAGAAGCATGCACTTCATTTATCCTAGTGTGCTTGAGATGCTTTAAGTAAGCTTGTAAGGTAAGACAAGCATTAGAGAAGCATGAAAGCATTCAAGTCAAACATATGGATGGATATAATCATGAAATACAATGCATTAAGGTAAATGCTCAACATTATCCATCAAGAGATTGCCTAATCAAAGAATACGGTTCAAATCACATGGTGGCTAGCTACAACATGCAATTCAAAAGGGTTATAAGCTCAAAGACAATTCTCATCACTTGGTATTTTTTCAAAAGGTAAGCATGAAGAACTCAAAACCAAGTAACAAAGTATAACCTCAATCATAGAATCCAACAAAGATTATCTAAAAACATTCATGCTAAAATAGCATTTAGGCAATAAGGGCAGCAACGTATAATAAACAAAGTCAATAATCCAACACGTATAATGAAAAGAGAGAAAATAAAATGAAAGCTAAACTAAAACTAACTAATTAACTAACCAACTAACTAATTAACTAACTAAAATAAATGGTTATCCATGGTGTTTGGAAGTGTTGGATGAGGGGTAGAAGAAGGGAAGAAGAAAGGGGAAGGAAAGAATTGGAAAGAGGAGAAGAAAAGAAAAGTGGATGGGAGAAAGAAATCCGCGCGTACGCACGCATGGCGCGCGCGCGTCGTTGGCTTATTTCGAGAGTGGCGCGTACGCGTCATGTGCGCGTGTGCGCAAGTGGGGTTTGTGCTAGAGGCACAACGTTGGCGCGGCGCAGGCACAACTCTCTGGAAAATGTATGGAGGTTGGAACTTCTCAATCCGCGCGTACGCACGCATGGCGCGCACGCGTGGATGGTCGAAAATGCTGGAAGTGCGCGTACGCGCCATGTACGCGTACGCGTGGATGGTGCTCTATTTTTCAAAAAAATTTTTTCTATGTTTTTGCACCAATCCAAGCATTCCAAACCTCCAAACAGCTACCAAAACACCATAAAACCTTATTTAACATACTTAAACTACCAAACATACTCAACTAACTAAACAAAACATGAAATTAAACTAATTCTACCAATATATACAAAAGAGAAAATGAAAGGATTTTACCATGGTGGGTTGTCTCCCACCTAGCACTTTTGTTTATTGTCCTTAAGTTGGACTTATGGGGAGCTCCTCATCAAGGTGGCTTGTACTTGTATTCATCTTGGAACTCCCACCAATGCTTGGTTCTCCATTGTGCCCCAAGATTCTTCATGGATTGAGCCAAGTCTTGATGGAGTTCTTCACAAGCTTGGGGCTCCCAAAGTTGATCCTCTTCTTGTAATCCGGGATCCCACACTTTGTTTTCACACCCGTCTTGAGGTTGATCATCATTATTAGTCCAACCGGGTGGTGAGTAAGGTGAATTCTCTATATAGTGGCCAACAATCCTCCTAGACCCATCTATTTGAGCACTACTCCAACCTTTATATCTCATGTTTGATGCATCAACCATAATGAGCCTTGATTTGCAACGCCAACCACGAAACATCTTTCGCTTACGCTTCATCCAACAAAGGATCCTAAGTTGATCATCCGTTTCAAGCAAGCCATACTCAAGTGGGACAATAAAGCTAATAGAGATGAATTTTACCCACTCAAGTGAAGGAGTGGATGACCACCTAGGCAAAGATGCTTCCAAAGATCTTGACAAAGCATAACCAACCCTCGTTCTTCTATTTCTAGGGACTTCCACCTCTTCACAAGATCTCTTAATCTCAATCCTTTGTTCAACAATTTTATCTAAACCTTTTCCTTTACTCAAATCGTAGTAGGGAGGGTGAGAGAAATTTACCTCCTTAACGCTTTCAAATCCAACCGGAGAAGGTTCTTCATGCTTAAAGGATTCTTCACCACCAAGACTTGATGCTTGATCTTCATCACCAAGGGGGCTCAATTCTTTCTCTATCCCATCCAAGTCTTCATATGGGATATGCCTTGGAAGGTGTGCACTTTCCTCCCTAGCATCAATTTCAATCATCTTGGAGGGGTTTTGTTCCCATGGAGGCTCCGCATCTCCTAAGTCTTCTACCACTTCTTCCGTGTCTTCAACAATTAAAGCTTCCTCCAATTGTTCCAATATAAAGCAACTTCCGTCATTTCCCACCGGAGTTTCCAATCTCTCCTTCATGCTTTGTCCTTCATTCGATTCTCCATATGTAGCCATGGTAGTTCCTTGAGTGTTCAAGCATTGGGAGGCTAATTGATTTGTTACCGCATCCAAGGTGGCCATGAAATTTTGCACATCCCTTTTCATCTCTTCTTGCCCTTGAACAAGAACACCAAAGGTTTCATCCATTAGAGATTGTGGTGGGTAAAATGGTTCATTAAATTGGGGGGAGGGTTCATAGTAGGAAGGTGGTTCTTCTTGGTAGAGTTGTGGTGGTTCTATTTTTTCCACTCTTTCCACTTGTTGCACAACACACTCCATGGTTGCTTGAAATTGATCCAATGCTTCCTTGAGACGATCCCTTGACTCTTGTTCCTCTTGGATATCATGATAAGGATCATATGGGTCTTGGATCGATGGACATGAATATTCTTCCATGTGAGGTTGTGGTGGAAGGTAGAATTCCTCTTGTGGTTGAAAATTTTCATATATTGGAGGTGGTTCATCTTGGTAATAATGTGGAGGAGGTGGCTCTTGAAAATATTGATGTTGGAATGGTGGTGGTTCCATGTATGGTTCATATGGCTCATAAGGTGGTTGGTATGGTGGATAAGAATTAGGGTCATATGGAGGTATTTGGTGAAAATAGGCTTGTGAGTGTGGTTGAGGTTCATGTTGAGGATATGACTCATAGGCATATGGTGGTGGTTCTTGAAAGTCACAAGGAGATTCACCATAGCCATTGGGTTGGTATGCATCATAGAATGGCTCTTCTTCATAGTGCATTGGTGGAGGTTGTTGCCATGAAGATTGATCATATGCATATGGCTCCACCCACCTTTGGTCATCCCATCCTTGATGCACATCTTCATTGAAGTTCCCATTTCCTACAACATAGTTGTAATCACACTCATAGCCAAAGTGAGAATTCATATTAAAAGTAAAAATAAGAAACAAAAGCTAACAAGAGATAATGAAACAAAGTCCTAGAACAAGCAAAACTAACAAGCAATCCAAAAATCAAGCTATTCACAATATTCACATATATACAATAACCAATAACATAACACCATTGCAACTCCCCGGCAACGGTGCCATTTTTGACGATTGGATTTTTGATGGTTTAGAATTTCACAAATGAATTCTCGTTGCAAGTATAGTTCCTAAACCAAACAATAATCCTTTCATACAAAAAGTTGTTTGTCACTAGTACAAACCCCTAAAATTTATAAACCGAAGTATTGGACCTCGGGTCGTTCTCCCTAGGAATTACAATAAAGTGTCTTGTTATTGGTTATGAGTTATTTTGGGGTTTTGGATAAGAAGCATGAAAAGTAAATGGCAATGAAAATAAACTAACAACTATAAAAGGCTCTTGGCAAGGTATGAAAATTAGAAGTCCTATCCTAGTTATCCTTCTCAATTGTGATGAGAATTGTTCATTGCTACCACTTAGTTAACCCTTACTAATTAAAGGAAAGTCAAGTGGATGAATTGACTTGAGCCACAAGTCCTAGCCAACTCCCAAGGAAAGACTAGCTTTAGTGCACTCCAAACCAATTAGCAATCTCTCCAATTATCAATCAACAAAGGAATTAGATAACTCAAGTGTCACTAATTACTCTACCTAGGCCAAGAGGAACAAAATTTACACTAAAACTAAAAGAGGCATTTCAACAAACACATAGAGTGCAATAGAAGTAAACATTATTAATTGCAAGAATTAAAGTAATCTACAACTACAAAGGCAAGAGATCAACAATAGAAAAGCAAAGAAGAACAATTATTATGAATTACCTCTTATTGAATTGGAAGAAAGTAGAAAGAACAATACTAGATCTACAACAAAATATAAGAGCAACATAAAGGAAATTACAATAAAAGAATAGAAGAAGATGAATGTAGCAACAAAGAATTGAGAGATAGAAGTGGAAGAGAGCAAAGATTAAAACCTAGATCTAAAAAACTAAACCTAATCCTAATTCTAGAGAGAAGTGAGAGCTTCTCTCTCTAGAAACTAACTCTCACTACTAAACTAAGCTAAAACTAAACTAATGATAACTAACATCTAAAGTATGAAAAGTCTCTCATTCCCCCTTCAATCCTTGGCTTAAATAGCATCAGAAATGAGTTGGATTGGGCCCACAAGGCTTTAGAATTCGCTGGCCACGTTTTGCTTTAAGTGAACCAGGTGGCAGCAACGGCGCGTGCGCGTACTATGCGCGTACGCGTCACCATGCGCGGTTCAACCATAGCAAATCTTATATCGTTTCGAAGCCCCGGATGTTAGCGTTCCAACCCAACTGGAACCGCATCATTTGGACCTCTGTAGCTCAAGTTATGGCCGATTAAGTGCGAAGAGGTCGGCTTGACAGCTTTCCGGTTCTTCCATTTCTTCATGAGTTCTCCAACTTTTCATGCTTTCTTTCTTCATTCCCTTGATCCAATCTTTGCCTCCTAAACCTTAAATCACTTAACAAACATATCAAGGCATCTAATAGAATCAAGGTGAATTAAATTTAGCTATTTTGAGTCCTAAAAAGCATGTTTTCACTCTTAAGCACAATTAAAGGAGAATATACAAAACCATGCTATTTCATTGAATAGATGTGGGTAAAAGGTGATAAAATCCCCTAAATTCAATACAAGATAAACCGTCAAATTGGGGTTTGTCAGCCGTTCTTCCAGAAAGCACCATCCACGTGTGCGCGTGGTGTGCGCGGGCGCGTCGATGCGCTGCACCAAATGCCCAGCCATTTTCCAGAGAGTTGTGCCAGGATTGTGCCAGTTTTGTGCCTGGGCGCAAGAGCACCCACGTGTACGCGTGGCTGACGCTTGCGCGCCGTTTGGATATTTTTCAACCCACGCGTTCGTGCATATGGCGCTTGCGCGTCGATGAGTTTTTGGCCATCCACGCGTGCGCGTGGAGTGCGCGTACGCCTGGCCCTATTTTTATGCCAAAGTTGATTTTTGAGTTTTTAAAGCCAAATCTCATATTTCTAAGCCTCCGATCTCACCTCTTATGTATTAAATCATTATGATATGCCTAGCAATGAGAAAGGAGCTAGGGGATGTGGTAACTTGCGAGTGAAGCAAGGGGAAAAGTTATGATCAAAGATGATTATATGAGATATGGAGGATGACGGTGGAAGTACTGTGTATGCCATGAGCCGGAGGGCTATATTTATTGATAAATGGCCCGTTCTTGATTGGACCATGAGCCGGATGGCTGAGTTATTGCCGGGTTACGGCAAAGCCATTATTGTTTATGGCTGAGTATAAATGCATATATGATTAATGAATGAATATGTTAAATGGATAATAATGAAAAAATATTGAAATGTGATGTGCGACCCCGGGTAGTAGGCAGTGGCGTTGTCCACTTGCTCCAGGTATGAGACGGGAAAGGAGGATTATGATAAACGAGTTTAATCATGGAGTTTTGAATAAATGTGTATTTGTGATACCTGGGTAGTAGCAAGGGTCGTGGTTCGTCCCGCTTGCTCCGGGTCATTGTCTGAGAATTGATAATAATGAAGGGTGATTATGAATAAATGTTTATTTGTGATACTTGGGTAGTAGTAAGGGTTGTGGTTCGTCCCACTTGCTCCAAGTTAATGGTTGAGATTTGGTAACAATGAATGTTGATAATATGAATTGAGATTGAATGAATATATGTTTGAGATACTTGGGCAGTAGCAAGGGTTGTGGTTCGTTCCACTTGCTCCGGGCCAATGCTTGAGATACCTGGGTAGTAGCAAGGGTTGTGGTTCGTCCCACTTGCTCCAGGTCAGAGATTGTGACGCCTGGGTAGTAGCGGCAGTAGTGGTGAATCCACTCGCTCCAGGTTGAGCTTTTAAACACCCGCCTGGGTAGTAGCCGCAGTAGTGGTTATTCCACTGGCTCTGGGTTGAGCGGGTAGTAGCAAGGGGGTTGTAGCTCAAACCTACTTGCTCCGCAATGGGTGTTTCTGTCCAATGGTTAGCTACCAGGACATGTCGGGTTGGCTATATAACCGACAGATGATATCATCAGCCATAGGGCAGGCATTCATCATTTGCATATGTTTGAATTGTTTGGGTTTGTCTTGGATTTCTACATCATATATGCCATGTTACCTGACTATATGCTACTTGTTCTACTTGTATCATGTTTGTGTATTACTTGCTTGTATTGCTTGTGTTTGTACAACTGAGAGGCCCCTCATGCTGGTGTCGGTGGGTGTGAGGGCTGTTCTTGATGGGATGAATTGATGATGCAATTGCATGATGATGTATTGATATAGAACTGCTGAGGCAGAACAACTGGTGATGCTTTTGCTTATGATTCTGAGTCTGATTTGTGGAAGAGTCAGCGAGTTAGGAAACATGTGAAACATGAATTGAATTTAGCACTCCCTTATGACAGTTGCCTATTCATGGATTAGCGAGAACCTAGGATGAATAATTGGTGAAGAAGTTTAGGATGCTTAGTGAGTTTTTGTTGCAGTACATTGAATTTATTTGGCACTTTTACCGTACTGGGAACCCATGGGCCCAGGGTTCTCATTCTGTATATATCTCTTATTTTTCAGATACAGGTCCAGGTGCTCAGAAGTGAGTTGTGGGTCGTCTGAGAGACGGCGAAGATCTTTATTTCCTCTACTTTGTGTTTTGATTAGAATCTCTCCACCTTTGTTTTGGAAAGTTTATATTATGTATTGAACTCTTTGAATTTGCTTATAGAGGCTCTCATGTTTCCTTCGGGAGAGATTAGGATATACTGTTGTCAACTAATTTCATAATGTACCCTAGCCGACCTAAACTTCGCGGGTCGCGACTAGTGGCTATTTACTTATGTTATATATATCTATCTGTTATCTATCTCTTAATCTCCTCTATGCCTTGTCCGTATATCGTTTTTGGCTTCACGGTTTATCTTTGTTGTCGAGACGTGAAAGATACGTCTTCGCGATTTTATTTCTACTCTTTTCAGGCTTCTCGATTAATACTCCTTTCGAAATTACCTATATTTATTTATTAAAAATCCACCTGAGAGTCGTACCACCGTAATATCATTGACTTATGACTCGAGCATAAGGATTTGAATATTAGGGTGTTACATTATGGTATCAGAGCAGTTCGTCCTCGTGAGCCTGAGGGATGGAACTGCTTATGCTTCAATGCATACTCTGAGTCTGTGCCTGTGCTAGTTAGGGTATCTAATCGATACATCTAGCATGAAGTCCATGAGTGTACCTTTGGTACTTTGAAGCACTATACTTCCGATATTGAGACTGATCAACTTGATATCGATTGTTTGGTATGTATAGGAACCAGATGGCACCTCGTGGACCCGGTCGGGGACGTGAAAGAGATCGTACTAATGCACAGGAACCGGAAATCAACCCGAATAACCTGATAAACCTTATGGCGGCGTTGGAGAATATGGCTGCTGCTATGCAGGCCACTGCGGAGGCTCTTGGGCAACAGATGAACAATAATGGCTATGGCCGAAGGAAAGCTCAGGGCCCGATGACACTGGCAACCTTCTTAAAGGTTAATCCACCTAAGTTCAAGGGAACCACCAATCCGACTGAAGCTGATACTTGGTTTCAGGCCATGGAGCGAGCACTGCAAGCGCAGTTGGTGCCTGAAGAGCAGTATGTTGAATTCGCTACCTATCTACTCACGGGGGAAGCATCGCATTGGTGGCAAGGGGCTCGACGTCTCCTACAACAGGAGAATGATCATATCACTTGGGATGCCTTCCAGGTGGAATTCTATAAGAAGTACTTTCCGAATTCTGCTAGGACAGCCAAGGAATTGGAGTTACTGCAGCTGAAGCAAGGTGCTATGTCCGTATCTGAGTATACAGACAAATTTGAGGAGCTATTCAGGTTTTCCCGCATGTGTCAGGGAGCTCCAGGAGACTTCGAGGAATGGAAATGCATTAAGTATGAAGGAGGGCTCCGAAGCGACATCTTAAGTTCAGTGGGACCAATGGAGATCCAAACTTTTTCAGAGTTGGTGAATAAGAGCAGAATTACTGAAGAGTGTGTGAAAAGGAGGGTTGCAGAGAAAGGAAGTCATAGAGAGCACAACCAAGGATTCACACCAAGGGGTCGAGAGTTTAAGGAGAGAGGATACGTACAACACTTTCCCCAAGGACAGAATAACTTTGCGACGAGTAAGGAGTCCCAAAGGAATGGTAAGGGAAAACGGGCAGCGACTGCTTCTGATGTTTCGAGCTGTCAGAGATGTGGGAGTCATCACCCAAATAGGCCGTGCCGATTGGGACTAGGGGTATGTTACAAGTGTGGGTTATCAGGGCATGTATCAAGAAATTGCCAACAAGGAGAGAGTCAGGATGCGGGCCGATTGCGACAGTAAGATTGAGGTAATTGCACTAATCAGGCTTAAAGGACAGTGCGTGATTTTATAATACCGCCTGTACAGTAAAACTGGGAATGTCGAGTTTAATATTAGACTGAGGAGCAAATCGGATGATCCGAGTAAGGATTTGCCTTAATACAAATGGATAAATTCCTGTGATGTAAATGATTTTTGTTGAGAATGATGTGTTGTGTTTGTTATGTAGTTGGTTGATTTCTGGATTTTTGGTGAAACGGATTGAACCCGTGACTTTTAGTTCCTTTGATTTAAATAGATAAGGAATGGTCCTAAATGAGGGATTTGAAAACGTTGATTTGAAATGCCAGTTATGCTAAGTTGTGGTTGAGTACTTGAGGAAGTAAGTAATAGAGCTCGTACTAGACGAAGATCAGAATAAAGCAGCAGAACTTGCGGAAGCAGTAACACAGGATAGCTACAAATAGGAGCTGTAAAAGTTTACTATAATATCTTAAGTTTGAATACTAGAAGGGTTAAGGGGGTTACTGCAAGTAATGATCCCCAAATAGTTGGAATTGATTGCGGCTGCGAGCTTTGATGGTTCTAAAGCGGATGAAAAAATTATCATTGATGCATAATTGGATTTAGATGATGAGAGAGTGCGAGTTGTCGTGTTTGAGAGATGAGTACCATGATGTTTGGTCATAGTGACCTTGGAATTAGATTGAGATTTATAATGAATGGTTTTGAAAGACGAATGTGAAAACCACTAAATTGAAATGCTGATGCGGTACGGAGATTGGTTTGAGGAAACCCGTGACGGGTGGCAAACTCCAATTTTTGGGGAGGTACTGTTGAAAATTTTTTCCCAAGAATTTGAAAGATCGTTGGTTATGGTTTTGAAGATGATTTTTGATATGAGTAACTTTAACAAAAGAGATGTGTCTCGAATGCTTTTATAGATTATTAAAGGAAAGCGAATTCTTATGATTTTTGTTAAATTGTTATTTCAAACTCATTTGCTTTCTAGAAATGAAAGGGGTTTTTGATCGATGAGTCAGAGACTTTATAACAGCAAGTCATGTAGAAATTCGAGGGTTTGAGAATAAGAAAGTAAGTTTGGAAGTTATGCTTGGAGTTGAGCTGTGATTAATGGTAATTGGCTTGGCAGAGAGAGAGGATAGTGATGGATGGAATTTTCGAGGGCGAAAATTTCTGTTAGGGGGGTAGAATGTAATACCCGGTCTAGCCAAAATTAATTAAATAATAAGTTAAATGGGAGCGAATATAGTTGGAAGATTCGGCAATTGGAATTTGATCATCTAAATATGATATTTAGATTCAGTGAATTTTTTTGAGTCGGAAAACATAGTTTTCTGCGTAAAAGCGCGCAGCGGAATTTTGACCGGCAGTACCGGCTGAGATCTGTCTGGTACTACAGCTAAGGAAATTGATTATGAGTAAATGAGATTAAGAAATGAGGAATTATAATTAGGGAAGGTAGAAATATTTAAAGTGCGATTTAGAGCGCTAATCTTAAAGGTTTTGGCCCAAAATTGGGCCAACGGACAAAAATAAGTGAACCGGGCCTAAGTGGGCCCAAGGCCCAACATATATAAACATTAGTTATGAGCATTTCAGCTCATTTTACCCTAAAAAGAAGGGTTGGGGCGCTGAAATTGAGAAGAGAGAAGAGAAGAGAGAAAACTTAACTCTCTTTGATCTTCAAACCACCATAACTTGAGCTACGGAGCTCCAATTGACGAGCCGTTTGCGGCCACGCGTTGCTCTTCTCATCCTCTACAATTCTATCTAAGTTTGGTGGTGAGTATTTCATTCATCTCTGCCCAGTTTTCGAAATTCCCCACTGTTACACGTTTTTGGGTAGTTAGTGTTGAAATCTTGTGATTTTGGGTGTTTAGGGATACTCCAACATGGATTCTAAGTGGGTTCTATCCCTACTTCATATGGGCTGAGGTAAGAAGTGCTCAAACCCTTGTGATTTGTCATTTTTATGAGCCCTAGGTTGATGCATGTATGTGATATTGGTTATGTTAGTGTATTTGGTGATGTTGGTGCACAATTGGGAGATTGGTATTGCTTGAGGAGCTTTGGTAAGGCTTGGAGCTAAGGTTGGTGAAGACTTCCAAAGAAGAGGCTCAATTGGTTTGGCTACAAGAGGTACGGTTTAAGTTTCATTTAAGTACCGTGTATTGTGATGAGAATTTCTAGGCTAGATGCCCCTAGGATTAAGATTGGATTGCGTAAATGGTTGGTGCTAATATGCATAGTTGGTATGTAATGTGAATTAATGATTGGGTTGAGGATTGTATAGCCTTGTATGCTTGGTGTATTGAGAATTTGATGTACTGGGTAATGAGTATTGATTTGTGGTTTATCCATTTAAATTGTGAAATTGGGCCGGAGGTCGTGAATTTTGGGCCGGAGGCCGGGGAAAGGTAAGAAAGGTAAGTTGATGTGTGCATTGTATGATGACACAAGTAATTGGATGAATTTCAGATAATGAATATATGAATGATTGTGTTGGTTATTGAACAATAAGGTTTGAGGAGTTGAAGTGTGGAATTTGGTAAATTTGGGTGAAATTATATAGATGAGGCATGTTTGGTTTTGGTTGAGATATATTATGTGGTCATATATGTGATTATGATTATTGATGCCTTGGTGGTATTATGATGCATTAGAGATATGTATGTTGTGATATATACTTGAGGAGTGATTAAGGTTGATTTGTGGATGAAACCACGTGATAGTGAGTATGATATTGATTATGTATAATGATGGTTGATTGGAAATAGTGGTGTTGAAATTTGGCATGAGAAAGAGTATATGATATGTAAATATGTTTGAGTTTGAGAAAGTGTCAATGTGTGAGTTGAGGATGGCTTGATGTTGATTTTGGTACATTTTGATTGATTTCAAAAAGGGTTGAAATTGGCATGTTTTGATTGACTTTGGAAAGAGTTGAAAATGGCTTGCTTTGAAAATGGCACTTTGTGGTTTTGTATGAAAACATGGTTTTTTTGGCATACTTTGACGGGACATAACCTGGACTACGGATCTCTGTTTTCTGCCAAATCTATTTAGAAATGAAATTGGGTCCGGGATATCCATGCCGTTCGAAGAACGGGTGAAAAATGATTTAAAATGAGAAAGTTATGACCGTCGGAAGATTGGGGGTTGAATCTGTAAATTCTGCAGCTTTTAACTTAGAAAATTTTTAGCAGAACGACCCTACGCGCGTAGGCACACTTGGCGCGTGCGCGCCGTTCTTCCAGAAAGCACCATCCACGCGTGCGCGCGGTGTGCGCGGGCGCGTCGATGCGCTACACCAAATGCCCAGCCATTTTCCAGAGAGTTGTGCCAGGATTGTGCCAGTTTTGTGCCTGGGCGCAAGAGCACCCACGCGTACGCGTGGCTGACGCTTGCGCGCCGTTTGGATATTTTTCAACCCGCGCGTTCGCGCATATGGCGCTTGTGCGTCGATGAGTTTTTGGCCATCCACGCGTACGCGTGGCCCTGTTTTTATGCCAAAGTTGATTTTTGAGTTTTTAAAGCCAAATCTCATACTTCTAAGCCTCCGATCTCACCTCTTATGTATTAAATCATTATGATATGCCTAGCAATGAGAAAGGAGCTAGGGGATGTGGTAACTTGCGAGTGAAGCAAGGGGAAAAGTTATGATCAAAGATGATTATAGGAGATATGAAGGATGACGGTAGAAGTACTGTGTATGCCATGAGCCGGAGGGCTATATTTATTGATAAATGGCCCGTTCTTGATTGGACCATGAGCCGGATGGCTGAGTTATTGCCGGGTTACGGCAAAGCCATTATTGTTTATGGCTGAGTATAAATGCATATATGATTAATGAATGAATATGTTAAATGGATAATAATGAAAAAATATTGAAATGTGATGTGCGACCCCGGGTAGTAGGCAGTGGCGTTGTCCACTTGCTCCGGGTATGAGACGGGAAAGGAGGATTATGATAAATGAGTTTAATCATGGAGTTTTGAATAAATGTGTATTTGTGATACCTGGGTAGTAGCAAGGGTCGTGGTTCGTCCCGCTTGCTCCGGGTCATTGTCTGAGAATTGATAATAATGAAGGGTGATTATGAATAAATGTTTATTTGTGATACTTGGGTAGTAGTAAGGGTTGTGGTTCGTCCCACTTGCTCCAAGTTAATGGTTGAGATTTGGTAACAATGAATGTTGATAATATGAATTGAGATTGAATGAATATATGTTTGAGATACCTGGGCAGTAGCAAGGGTTGTGGTTCGTCCCACTTGCTCCGGGCCAATGCTTGAGATACCTGGGTAGTAGCAAGGGTTGTGGTTCGTCCCACTTGCTCCAGGTCAGAGATTGTGACGCCTGGGTAGTAGCGGCAGTAGTGGTGAATCCACTCGCTCTAGGTTGAGCTTTTAAATACCCGCCTGGGTAGTAGCCGCAGTAGTGGTTATTCCACTGGCTCTGGGTTGAGCGGGTAGTAGCAAGGGGGTTGTAGCTCAAACCTACCTGCTCCGCGATGGGTGTTTCTGTCCAATGGTTAGCTACCAGGACATGTCGGGTTGGCTATATAACCGACAGATGATATCATCAGCCATAGGGCAGGCATTCATCATTTGCATATGTTTGAATTGTTTGGGTTTGCCATTTGTCTTGGATTTCTACATCATATATGCCATGTTACCTGACTATATGCTACTTGTTCTACTTGTATCATGTTTGTGTATTACTTGCCTGTATTGCTTGTGTTTGTACAACTGAGAGGCTCCTCATGCTGGTGTCGGTGGGTGTGAGGGCTGTTCTTGATGGGATGAATTGATGATGCGATTGCATGATGATGTATTGATATAGAACTGCTGAGGCAGAACAACTGGTGATGGTTTTGCTTATGATTCTGAGTCTGATTTGTGGAAGAGTCAGCGAGTTGGGAAACATGTGAAACATGAATTGAATTTAGCACTCCCTTATGACAGTTGCCTATTCATGGATTAGCGAGAACCTAGGATGAATAATTGGTGAAGAAGTTTAGGATGCTTAGTGAGTTTTTGTTGCAGTACATTGAATTTATTTGGCACTTTTACTGTACTGGGAACCCATGGGCCCGGGGTTCTCATTCCGTATATATCTCTTGTTTTTCAGATACAGGTCCAGGTGCTCAGAAGTGAGTTGTGGGTCGTCTGAGAGACGGCGAAGATCTTTATTTCCTCTACTTTGTGTTTTGATTAGAATCTCTCCACCTTTGTTTTGGAAAGTTTATATTATGTATTGAACTCTTTGAATTTGCCTATAGAGGCTCTCATGTTTCCTTCGGGAGAGATTAGGATATACTGTTGTCAGCTAATTTCATAATGTACCCTAGCCGACCTAAACTTCGCGAGTCGCGACTAGTGGCTATTTACTTATGTTATATATATCTATCTGTTATCTATCTCTTAATCTCCTCTACGCCTTGTCCGTATATCATTTTCGGCTTCACGGTTTATCTTTTGTTGTCGAGACGTGAAAGATACGTCTTCACGATTTTATTTCTACTCTTTTCAGGCTTTTCGATTAATACTCCTTTCGAAATTACCTATATTTATTTATTAAAAATCCACCTGAGAGTCGTACCACCGTAATATCATTGACTTATGACTCGAGCATAAGGATTTGAATATTAGGGTGTTACAGAATCGGTTGAGGTTCGATCCTCTACCACCACCACCACTACCATTGATTTCGGTCTGGTTTGTTGTAGGAGTAGTTTTAGACTCCATGGCAAGAGTTGGTGCAAATTGAGTTATGAAAGGTTGAAAAAGTGAGTTGAGGTTGAGTGTAGGGTAATTTAGGAATTTTATTAAAAAATCAATAAAAAATTATGATTTGGATACTTTTGTCATACGGAACCCATCTCTCATGGGTACATCGTTAATTTCTTTAGTTTATGGTTACTTTTGTCAGCGTTCGTAAACTTCATAGGTACTTTTGGTAGTTTTTCCTTTTTATGCCAATACGATGTTTTCAAAAAATGTTATTTTTAGCAATTAGTTTTATTTTGATGAGTTAATTCTGAGTTTCAAAGTAAAATAAATGATAATATAATTTTATTATTATATTATTAATTTATACATGCTATAATTATAATAGAGTCTAGATAATAATAATATTATTATTATCAAGTCCGATATTTATCGATATAAGAAATTATTAATATTTTTTTATGAGTTTAGAGTTACTAATATTTCATCAAATATTCTTCATCCTTAAGTTACTAATGTCATTATATTAGTAATTTATATATATATTTAACCTGATATATATCACTACTTATGTTTTAATATATTCAGTTGTTATAATTATTCGTTTAAAATATTTATAACTTAAACCGCTGAGTTATCAGTTTCAAAACTCGACACCAAAAACCACTAAATCACCATTACTCGTATTCATTATCTTAGTTCGTTTTTCATTGGCCGAAGCCATTAAGGGAACAAACGAAAAGAGATTTGACCAAAGCCATTAAAGGGAACCAAAGTAAAAGAAATTGAAAACGTGGCTTGTAATGCATATGTACATATATATAATCGTTACACATGCTTCTTTTAATTAATAACCATGACACCTATAATGCTTCAACACCACAAATCCTAATTTATTACCAATCAGCCTCTAATTATCTTCCTTTCTCCGCATGCATCACCGAATAAACTTGAAGAAAAGAAGAGAAAGAAACCGAGAGTGAGAAAGAAAGAACCTCCATGACCGTGAAATTTCCGATTTTGATTTCTTGTGATTTGTAACTCTAATAAAAAATCTAATCCGATTAAAGTGTTTGTATCTTTTTTCTCTATATATTGGCATTATTTTTGTTCTGTAGAAGTTGACAGTAACGTAGCTCCCCTTCCCCTTGAGTTCGACGAATTGGAATTCTAAAAGATATAGACGATTTCAGATATTTTCTTCTTCAACAGTTCGGTCAAAATTTTTTTTTTGGAGTTTTTGTTGTTTTGATTTCGTACGAAAATAGGATTTTAATAAATTTTTACCAATTAAATTTATATTTGATAAGTGAATTGAGATTGTAAAACTTTGATTATCGATAAGTGAATTGAGATTGTAATTGATTATCGATTGAATTTGCTTGAGATTATGTTGAATTTTTGTAAAACTTTGATAATTGGTGATTATTGATGGTTCGGCCAGAGAGGAGCAGCCCAATCTGTGATGAATTAACAAAATTTGGGCTGTTACAATGTTGAAAATTAAGTAAAATTTAATGAGGCTTAAGTGGCTAACTGATTATATAAAAGTTACGGTGAATCGGTAACTGTAAAACTCAAAAATAGATTAAGATTTAAATATATATTTTGAAAAGAAAATAAGAAGGATTTTGGTTCTTTGTGAAGAGAAGAAACAGCCATGAAGAATTATTTTTGGGGAATATAAATGTATTTTTATGAAAAGATTGAGTTTAATATTATAATTATATAAGTTTTCGAATAATTTGGGTAATAAATAAAGTTCAAGGGTAAAATAGATATTTTATAAAAGATCAGGGTTATTTTTATAAATATGAAACAAAGAGTGAATGTTTAAATATAATTCTATAAAATATTGAGATAAAAAATAAAATAATAAGGAGTTCGTGGTTTAGAAAGTAATTGATAAAAGTTTGAAAATAAGATTTAATAAAATAAGTTTTGAGAGTATTAGAAATATTATTTTAAATATTTATTTAAAATTACTCAATTACATTAGAGTAAATTATTATTATAATTATTATTTATCAAATATATTATTTTATAAGAATATTATTATATGTATTATGAAAAATAAAACAGAGAGTAGCAAGTAGAGTAATCTTAAAAGCTTTACAGAACACCGACTTAAGTAAAGAACCTCATGATTCCTTTTCCATAAAATACTTAGTGAAAATAGTTTGAACTATTAAGAATAAATAAGTAAAAGAAATACTTATTAACATATGATCGTATTAAAAGCTTAGGCATTATCTACCTTTAAGCTATTAATTTAATATTATAATTATTTAATATTGAACCTTCGCGAATATAAACCGAATTCTTAGTTACGAAGTTGAAAAGTCTTTACTTAAAATTCACTTAATCACATAATTATTTTTACATAATAATAAATACATAAGCTTAATCAAAACTTCTGAAATACAAATTCTGCCCCTCTAAAAATCTCAAAATAACAAATGATGAGGGGTAAAATAAAATCTAAGACTAAATCATATACAGAAAATGAAAACATATATATATATATATATACATAAGGTTCCGTAATTCGATCGCGGCTTCGTGCTAAGCTTCCTGAACCTGTCACTGAAAAGAAATCCTGTAGGAGAGTGAGAACATATATATACAGCATAGACTTAAAAACCAACAGATAATCATCCAAAAACCTTTTCAAAAGAACAATATTTAATTTTTCAGAAATCCATAACCTTTCTTTTCTTATAAGAAAATTTTAATCAGTTTCCTAGACTATATGAATGACCAACCCGTCCAAGTATAGGTTCATTAAGTCTATGCTGAACCAGTTTGATTTTTCATACTTTACTAATACTTCAATCAGAGACCAATCACAAAATCAATCAACACTATCAACAATTCAGCACCAATACTCAATCAACAAAAGTACCACACCAGAGCAAACACAGGCAAAACAGACAAGGAAAGCATAGATATAGGCAGCAGTTACAACAAATAGTTTAGATAGAAGATAATAACAGTTAAGCAATTAGGCAAACCAAAACAAATTCAAACCCAAACAAAGCATGCAAATGCAGATGATACATGTCTGCCCTATGGCTAATGAGCTCATCTGTCGGTTATACAGCCAACCCGACATGTCCTGGTAGCTAACCATTGGACAATCCCTCTGTGCGAGCATCCCCAAGCTCAAAAATAATATCCATGGAGTCAAACTCCAAGCTCAAATATAATATTCCATGGAGTCAAACTCCAAGCTCAATAATATTCCATGGAGTCAAACTCCAAGCTCAATAATAGAATATTCAAAATTCATATCTATATGCATGCCCATGGGGGAACCCGGAGAGTTAAAGTGTCTGGTCACATCTTGCGACAGAGGTTCAACAGAGTATCGAGTCTCATCTTGGAGCAAGTGGTGGCAAACCACTGGATCTACCCAGGAAAACTCGTGTCTCAGATAATTCAAATTCATAAACCATATGAATAATTCAATCATAATTCATCAATATCCACATCATCCTTGATTCACATTCAATCATCATCATTTCTCCCATTGCATCCATCAATAATTTGAAACTCAAATGTAATCATTTTCTTAATAACTCAAAACCAAGCCTTATAACCCTTAATTCCGAATCTTTTTAAATAACCATCCAAACAAAATCTCTAATTTTTATAAAATTTTGACAACATCTCCTCTAAAATTCGGACTCTGCCACCCTTTTCGGGTCTATCCAAACATTCCTCAAACTCCTTTAAATTCTTTTCAAAACCAAACTAATTTCAATATCTCAAATCATTTTCAATTTTCCAAAAACTCATTTTTGATAAATCAACAATCCAAATCCAATATATCAAATCCTTTTCAATAAATCAAACTCATTTCCAATATCAAAATATTTCCAAATCTCAAGAAAATTAATTCGGCAACCACCAATTTAACAAAAATCAATCAATAACCCAAATTATTCAATCTTCTCAAACAATCAATAATTCAATTACACAAACAATTACAATCGACCAAAGTAACTCAAACCAATCCATAAGACTGACGAAATCACAAAAATATATATTTTGCATTAATATCTATTTATAACAATTTTCGGAAAACAAATGAATTTAAGGAAAGCGCCCCTACCTCGTTTGTGATTCAATTATGCGACAACTGCGTTTCTATTCTTATTCCACAGTAGCAGCATCAATACCGACCATCCCCGCAGCAGCCACAGCCTCTAAACACATCACGCAAGAACCTTAGTTCAATTCTAAGACATTAATGTCGTGTAAAACTCAATAAACTATAATAGAATAGTGACAAAGGAGAGTTTTCGGAGCCAAAACAACTTACCGCACAAGCAAGAACTAAGAGCGAGGCAGCGGAAGCTCTAACGGTAACTCCCGGTGGTGAGTCTTACGGCGAGGAGCTCCGGCAGTGGTGGAAACCCCTTCTCCGGCGTCGCCCTCGCTTGCTTTCCCCTTTTCCAGCGACAGCCTCCAACAATAGTAGCAGCAACAAATTGACAACGATCGAGGCACGGTAGTGATGGCTCAACCCTTCTACGCGACGATACTGCCCTCCCAACAGCAGCAACGGATAAACTCCCTATCTCTTCCCGATCTCCCTCTTCGTGGCAACCAAGCGGTGGCGACCATGGAGGCACGAAGCAACTCGGCGATGATGGTGCTGGCACTGACCCTCGATGGCAGTGGCTTGGTGTTGAGCTTACGCGATCTCCCTCTCTCTTCTGCTCTTGCTCGCATCCTCCTCTCTCTTCGGTGCCGCTCACCCTCAGCTGGCCCTTCGACGGTGTTGGCGACGCAGCAAGCAGCAGCGACGGCGAGGGACAACCCTCCTTCCTCTTCTCTCTTCCCTTTCTTTCTCTGGTCTTTCTTTCTGAATTATGCTGAATGTTGGATTTGTTTTTTGTGTGTATTGAGGCAGAAGTGAAGGGAAATGGCGGTAGGGTTAGGGGAAAAAGGGCGAGTGGCGGTGAGTGTGAGTGTGGGTAGGTGTTAGGCTAAAATTAGGGTTAGAGTTAAATTTGGGGATATTTGGGTTAATTAAGGTTTGGCAATTTTAATAAAATTAGGGCATAGAGTATTAATTTAAAATCTTATTTAATTATCAATTGCTAATTAGATTTTAATCAAGTATTCTAATTTAAAATTAGAGTTAGTATAAGTTATTTTCTTGTTTATAAAATTAAAGTATTAAATTTCAAAATCTCAATTATTTAAACTAAATTATATAAAATTCTTATTCTTTTACAACTGTTAAGTTATATAATTTAAATATAGAAAATTATTTCTAAAAATAAATTTTTTAATGAATAAATAATTTGAATTTAACTCAATAATATTTTCCAAAAATTATGGGTCTTACATCCTACCCCACTTATAAAAATTTTTGTCCTCGAAAATTAGCGTATGACATAAAATATTACATAGTTTTATCGCTTTATGAAAAAAGTAAAGAACGTCAGCATATATATATATATATATATATATATATATATATATATATATATATATATATATATACCTTCAAATACTTTGATTATCATATAGCATAAAGATATAAGGGAAGGAGTGCAATTGCAAAGTAGAAGTTACAAAGCATGCTTGGTGCAAAAGAAGACATGGTTCAAACATGTGATGGTAAAGTGTAAGATCTAGAAATTTTAGAAGATTTTATTCAAAGCTAATTTAGATTTATTTATTATTAAGTATTTTAATTTATGAAATTATTTTATTAAAGATAATTAAAACAAATTTTGATTAATTGAGTTTAAAGTAATTTAAGGTTTTATCTGATTTTATAATTATCAAATTATTTTCTATATTTAAATTATAAAGTTTAGCAAATGAAAAATAATAAAAATTTTATATGATTTGGTTTAAATAATTGAGATTTCAAAATTTAATACAAATAATTTTATAAATAAAGAAAATTAATTATATTACCTTATAATTTCAATTAGAGTATTTGATTTCAAATCAATTAATATTTTAATATAATAAATAATATTTTAGATTAATTTTAGAGATTCAACTAGATTCTAGATTAACCCAAAATTCCTAATTTCATACACACAAAACCCTAATTTCATCCTAAATTAAATCCTAACCTCACAGCCACTCACCATCCACCGCTACCAAGCCCTATACACCCACATACAGAAGAAATGAAGAAAGGGAAGAGAGAAGTGGGAAGAACCGAGTGGGGGGGGGGGGGGAGAAAAGGGAGAGCACAGAGAGCAGAGGGAGGATAGAGAGAGGGGACGTGCTACTGCCGTCGTCCAGTCGCCGCGCCATCTCGCCGTTGGGGTCACAACCACCATCGCCGCCGAAGCCACGCGTTCGTCCCTGGTCGTGCCACCGCTGTCGTCCAAAGAGCCGCCACCTCTGTTTGTCGAACCCGTTCAGGGAAGAAGGAAGAGCCGCGCGAGCGTCAGTGGAGGAGAGAGCCTCTGCTGCATCACCACCACGCATGGGGGCTGCTATCGAAGCCACTCCTGCCACCGCTGCTACTAGGGTTTGTCGTCGTCAAGCTCCGCGTTGCCGCCGTTGGAGGAGTTTCTTGCGTCGCCGCCGCCATCGTCGCCGGTGTGGTCGGAGCCGCCATTGATGGTTTGGTCGGAGCCGCCGTCGCTAGTGAGAGAGAGAGAGGCTAGCCAGTTCTACTTCTGGATTCTAAAATCTGACAAGAACTCCACTGCAGTTGCTGGAGTTGCTGTTGCTGTTGCTCTGGCTCCGTTTTGAACCGTTAAACCGCTACGGTTTTGGTAAGCCCTACCTTGTTTCTGATTCTTCCTTGTTCTACCAATTTGTTTTTATCTTAAAGTGCTTATAGTAAGTTACGTTGCCATTGCTGCCATGGTCGCCGGTGAGTCATGCACCGCCATCAAATTTGAAGATAGCACCAACCTTCTTCTTCTGGTTTTGATTTTCATATTCTTAAACCTGTAAGCTTTAATTCTTACTCTGCTTCCATTTTGTTTCTTAGTCTTTTTCTGTTCTGAGTAAAGAAAGCCTATGTTTCTGTTTAACACTACTGCTCTGCCTTCCCTGTTTGCTGATGGAATTATCATAGGTGATAATATTAATGGTACTAACGAGCTATTAGAGTTGCTGCCGCTGCTGAAATTAACAAAGATGGGATCATTGCATTTAAATTCGACGGGTTCGACTAACTGAGGTAGAAGTGTTTTTCTTAAACTTATTTTACTTTCCAGAGTTGTTATAAATCAATATTAATGCATAAAATACATTTTTTTGTGATTTCGTAAGTCTTATGAATTGAATTGAGTTGTTTTGGATGAATGAAATTATTAGTTTGATTGATTGAAAAAGTTGGATATTTTGATTAGTTGATTGATGTTGTTAAAGTGGTTTTCCTTGAATTATTGGAGGAGATTTATTATTGGCATTTAGTTTAATTTTGGAAATGATTTGATTTTTAGAAAAGATTTAATATTGAAATTCGATTTGATATTGAATCCAACTTGATATCGGAATTGATTTTAAAACAAATTTGGAAAGGACTTGATATTTGAAAGCGGTTTGTTTATTGAGAATGATTTTCTATTTTGGAAATGATTCGAAATGGGTTTGAGGAATGGTCTGGTTTGAAACTGTCTGAGAAGACCGAGGATTCTTAATTATTGATTGATGCTGTCGATTGAAGATGATTTAAATTCCGATTTATAGGATTGGTAGATTGAATTTTGGATTTTGTAATTTCCTTGGGTTGAGTGTTGTTGTTGTGATAATGGTAATTGGAAGTGATTTAAATGATTAACAGGCATTTGGTTTGATTTGGTTGGGACCCGAAAAGGGTGGCAGAGTCCGAATTTTAGAGGAGATGCTGTCAAAATATTATAAAATTGGAAGTTTCGCCTGAAGCAATTGTTTAAAAAGATTTAGTTTTTAAACATTATATGTTTTAATATTGATTTATTTAGAAAAGAAAGAATTATGTTTTGGAATAGGATTGTTGATTAATGGAACGGAAAGAAGGATGATGAGGATTGTCTTTGAAATGTGATTTTTGGATGAAGTTGGAAATGAGATATAGATTGACGAATGATGATGATATTGAGAATGGCTTAGATCTTGATGAATGATGAATGAATTATTTATATGGCTTATGAATTTGAAATTTCTGAGATACGAGGTTCCCTGGATTAAGTGCCGTGACTTGCCACCACGTGTACTAGGTTAAAAAGTTGATACTTTATTGACCCTATGACGTAAGTGTGACCGGACACTATATAAATTCCCGGGAATGTTACGTCCATTGAGCAATATTGATTATTTGAGAAAAAACTATGCATAGACTCTTGGGGATGCACGTCAGGGGACAGTCTAAGGTCAATTCAGACTTGTCGGGTTGGCTGGATAACCGACAGATGAGCCTCATCAGCCATAGGACAGGTATGCATCATATGCATTTGTATGTTTTGTTTGGGTTTGAACTTGTTTGGGTTTGCCTAATTGCTAAACTATTCTTAACTGCTACTTGAACTATTTGCTGTAACTGCTACCTAAACCTGTGCTTTCCTTGTCTGTCTTGTCTGTTTTTGTCCTGGCGTGCTACATTTGAAAATGAACTTTGGTGCTGAATTAATGATTGTGTTGTTTGATTGCGTGGTTGGTTTTTGATTGAGATTTTTGATGAGCGGATAATTTATACCCTTTTTGGCATTGTTTTTACATAGTTTTTAGTATGTTTTAATTACTTTTTATTATATTTTTATTAGTTTTTATTCAAAAATCACATTTATAGACTTTACTATGAGTTTGTGTATTTTTCTGTGATTTTAGGTATTTTCTGGCTGAAATTGAGGGACCTGAGCAAAAATCTGATTTAGAGGCTGAAAAAGGACTGCAGATGCTGTTGGATTCTGACCCTCCCGCACTCGAAGTGGATTTTCTGGAGCTACAGAAACCCAATTGGCGCGTTCTCAATTGCGTTGGAAAGTAGACATCCTGGGCTTTCCAGTAATATATAATGGTTCATACTTTGCTCTAGATTTGATGGCCAAAACTGACGTTCAAATCCAGCCTAAAACTTTCTGGCGTAAAACGCCAGAACTGGCACGACTCTTGGTGTTAAGCGCCCATTTTGGCACCCAGGGTGGCATTTAACTCCAAATTTGGGCATATGCACGTGAAATCTTGGAAGCTCAGCCCAGACACATACCAAGTGAGTCTCGGAAGTGGATTTCTGCACTATCTGCACTTAGTTACTCACTTTCTGTAAACCTAAGATACTAGTCTAGTATAAAAACTACTTTTAGCGATTCATTTTGCACCGAATGACATTTTACACTTCATATTGTATCTTCTACGGCATGAGTCTCTAAACCCCATAGGTGGGGGTGAGGAGCTCTGCTGTGTTTTAATAGATTAATGCAATTACTACTGTTTTCTATTCAATCACGCTTGATTCTGTTTTAAGATACTCACTCGTACTTCAATATAGAGAATATGATGATCCGTGACACTCATCATTATCCTCAACCTATGAACGCGTGCCAGAAAACCACTTCCATTCTATCTGAGCTCAACGTAGTCATTGGGTGACAGCTTGAGTGCGTATCTCTTAGGTTTCTAATCCACAGACCAAGTCCGGAGGTTAGAACCTTCGTGGTATAGGCTAGAACCAATTGGCAGCATTCCTGGGATCCAGAAAGTCTAAACCTTGTCTGTGGTATTCCGAGTAGGATCCGGGAAGGGATGACTGTGATGAGCTTCAAACCTGTGAATGTTGGGCACAGTGATAGTGTGCAAAAGGACAAGGGTCCTATTCCGACGCTAGTGGGAACCGACAGATGATTAGCCGTGCGGTAGCTGTACATGGTATTTTTCATCCGAGACGAGAAATCCGACAGTTGACGACATCTTTTTCAAATCTTTTTAATTAATTAATTAATTTAGTTTTCAATTTTTTTTATTTCTTTTTCTTCTAATTTTCGAACTTATATTCAAATTTTTATTTATTTTATTTTATTTTCTTTTAATTTCGGTTTTTAAAAAAAAACAAACAAAAAAAAGTGAGAAAATTCTCATTTTACAATCCACATCACTTCCCTTTCTCCATCATGGACCTAAGTGAAAATGAACAGTCCAGAAGGACTCTGGAGTCATATGCTAACCCCACTACTGCTTCATATGGGAGTAGTATCTGTATACCCCCCATCAGAGCCAGCCATTTTGAGCTAAACCCTCAGCTCATTATCATGGTGCAGCAAAATTACCAGTATTTCGATCTTCCTCAAGAAGAACCTACTGAGTTTCTGGCACAGTTCTTACAAATTGCTGACACAGTACGTGATAAGGAAGTGGATCAGGATGTCTACAGATTATTACTGTTTTCATTTGCTGTAAAAGATCAAGCTAAGAGGTGGTTAAATAACCAACCCACAGCAAGCATAAGAACATGGAAACAATTATCAGACAAATTCCTGAATCAATATTTCCCTCCAAAAAGGATGACACAGCTAAGGCTGGACATCCAAGGCTTTAAACAAGAGGATAACGAATCTCTTTATAATGCCTGTGTGAGGTATAGAGTGATGCTAAGGAAATGCCCCTCTGAAATATTTTCAGAATGGGTGCAGTTAGACATCTTTTACTATGGGCTTACAGAAAAGGCCCAGCTGTCTCTAGACCACTCAGTTGGTGGATCTGTACACATGAGAAAGTCAATTGAAGAGGCTCAAGAGCTCATTGATACAGTTGCTAGAAATCAGCACCTGTACTTAAGTAGTGAGTCCTCCACGAAAGAAGAGGCCAAAGAAGTATCCACTAAACTTAGTCCTCCAGAACAAGTTGCTGAACTCAATCAGCAATTACTTTTTATAACAAAAAAGTTAGCAGAATTTAAAGAGATGCTAAAAGACACTGAAAAGGCTAACAAGAATATGGAAGCACAATTGAATCAGACAAGACAGCAATTATCTAAACAGATAACAGAAGAGTGCCAAGCTGTTCATTCAAGGAGTGGGAAGATATTGAATGTCTCAACTCAAGGCACCAGAAAGCCAAGAAAGGAACAGCTGACAGAGGATGACTACACCACTGCCCAAAATCCCTCTGAGGACAGTAAGAGCCCAGAGAGGAAGGATTTTGGCTTTCAAACGCCAGAAAAGGGTAAGAAATTAGCGTTGAACACCCAGTGGATAGCCAAGTCTGGCGTCCAAACGCCAGAAAAGGGTGGCAATCTGGCGTTAAACACCCATACAGCACCCAATTCTGGCGTTCAAATGCCAATGGGGGATCAGACACCTGCAAGTGCTGATAACAACCCCCTTAGGCAGGCCTCTCCAACCACTTCTGTAGGAAGTAAACCTGCAGCAATTAAGGTTGAAGAATGTAAAGCCAAGATGTTGTATCCTCAGAAACTCCACCAAGCGGAACAGGATAAACAATTTACCCGCTTTGCAGACTATCTCAGGACTCTTGAAATAAAGATTCCGTTTGCAGAGGCACTTGAGCAAATACCCTCTTATGCTAACTTCATGAAAGATATCTTAAGTCATAAGAAGGATTGGAGAGAAACTGAAAAAGTTTTCCTCACTGAAGAATGCAGTGCAGTCATTCTGAAAAGCTTACCAGAGAAGCTCAAAGATCCTGGAAGCTTTATGATACCATGCACATTAGAGGATGATTGTACCAAGATAGCTCTATGTGATCTTGGGACAAGTATCAACTTAATACCTGCATCCACTATCAAAAAGCTTGGTTTGACTGATGAAGTTAAGCCAACCCGGATATGCCTCCAACTTGCTGATAGCTCCATTAAAATCCCATCAGGCATAATTGAGGACATGATTGTCAAGGTTGGGCCATTTGCCTTCCCTACTGACTTTGTAGTGCTGGAAATGGAGGAGCACAAGAGTGCAACTCTCATTCTAGGAAGACCTTTCCTAGCAACTGGACGAACCCTCATTGACGTCCAAAAGGGGAGATAACCCTGAGAGTCAATGAGGATGAGTTTAAGTTGAATGTAGTCAAAGCTATGCAACACCCAGACACATCAAAAGACTGTCTGAGCATTGATATTATTGACTCCTTGGTGGAAGAGGTCAATATGACTGAGAGTCTCGAATCAGAGCTAGAGGACATTTTTAAAGATGTTCAGCCTGATATGGAGGAACCAGAAAAAACAGAAGAACCTCTGAAGACTCCTCAGGAAGAGGAGAAGCCTCCTAAACCCGAGCTCAAACCACTACCACCATCCCTGAAATATGCATTTCTGGGAGAAAATGACACTTTTCCCATGATCATAAGCTCTGCTTTAGAGCCACAGGAAGAGAACGCACTAATTCAGGTGCTAAGGACACACAAGACAGCTCTTGGGTGGTCCATAAGTGATCTTAAGGGCATTAGTCCAGCCAGATGCATGCACAAGATCCTATTGGAGGATGATGCTAAGCCAGTGGTTCAACCACAGAGGCGGCTTAATTCCGCCATGAAGGAGGTGGTGCAGAAAGAGGTCACCAAGTTACTAGAGGTTGGGATTATTTATCCTATTTCTGATAGCCCCTGGGTGAGCCCTGTCCATGTTGTTCCCAAGAAGGGAGGAATAACAATGGTTCATAATGAAAAGAATGAACTGGTTCCTACAAGAAAAGTTACAGGGTAGCGTATGTGTAGTGACTACAGAAGGCTCAATACAGCCACCAGGAAGGATCATTTTCCTTTACCATTCATAGACCAAATGCTAGAGAGACTAGCAGGCCATGAATACTACTGCTTTTTGGATGGCTATTCAGGTTACAACCAAATTGCAGTAGATCCTCAGGACCAAGAGAAAACAACATTCACATGTCCATCTATAGTGTTTGCCTACAGAAGAATGCCATTTGGTCTGTGCAATGCACCTACAACCTTTCAGAGGCGCATGCTCTCTATCTTTTCTGATATGGTAGAGAAATTTTTGGAAGTCTTCATGGATGACTTCTCAGTATTTGGAAACTCATTCAGCTCCTGTCTTGACCATCTAGCACTTGTTCTGAAAAGGTGCCAAGAGACTAACCTAGTTTTAAACTGGGAGAAATGTCACTTTATGGTGACTGAAGGAATTGTCCTTGGGCACGAAATTTCGAACAAGGGAATAGAGGTGGATCAAACTAAGGTAGAGGTAATTGAAAAATTACTACTACCTGCCAATGTTAAGGTAATCAGAAGCTTTCTGGGGCATGCAAGATTCTATAGAAGGTTTATAAAGGATTTTTCAAAAATTGAAAACTTCTGAGCAATCTGCTAGCTACTGACATGCCATTTGTCTTTGACACAGAGTGTATGCAGGCGTTTGAGACTCTGAAAGCTAAGCTGGTCACAACACCAGTCATTTCTGCACCAGACTGGACATTACCATTCGAACTAATGTGTGATGCCAGTGACCATGCCATTGGTGCAGTATTGGGACAGAGGCATAACAAGCTTCTGCACGTCATTTACTATGGTAGCCATGTTTTGAATGACGCACAGAAGAATTACACAACCACAGCAAAGGAGTTTCTTGCAGTGGTTTATGCCATTGACAAGTTCAGATCTTATTTAGTCGGATCAAAAGTGATTGTGTACACTAACCATGCTACTCTAAAATATCTCCTCACAAAGCAGGATTCAAAACCCAGACTCATAAGATGGGTATTGCTTTTGCAAGATTTTGATATAGAAATAAGAGACAGAAAGGGGACAGAGAACCAAGTAGCTGATCACCTGTCCCAGATAAAACCAGTAGCAGAGGCGTCCCCTCCTCTTACTGAGATCTCTGAAACCTTCCCGGATGAGCAACTCTTTGCCATTCAGGAAGTACCTTGGTTTGCAGACATTGCAAACTATAAAGCTGTGAGATTCATACCCAAAGAATACAGTAAGCACAAACATTATCTTGCAGGCAATGTTGAGCAAGAATGCTCAAAACTGAGACTAAATTAAAAGCTCAGTAAAAGTCCAGCTAAAGACAGTAAAGAAGCGCTTATTGGGAGGCAACCCAATCTTATTTATCCATGATAATTAATTTTTCATTTCATTCTCCATTGTTAGTTTATGTTTTCTTTAGGTTGATGATCATGTGGAGTCACAAAAACAGCATAAAAAACAGCACACCCTGGAGGACAGGCTTAATAGCAGAATGGGCATTTAATGCCCATGCATGCAGCATTATGGGCATTAAACGGCAGAATGGGCAGCATTCTGGGCGTTTAACGCCAGAAATGGCAGCATTCTGGGCGTTCAGAAAAACGCCCAGTAAAGAAGGATTCCTGGCATTTAACGCCAGCCATGGTATCTAGCTGGGCGTTAAACGCCCAAATAGGCAGACAAGTGGGCGTTAAACACCAGAATAGATAGCATTCTGGGCGTTTTAACGCCAGGATGACACAAGGGAGATAATTTTGTTTCCAATTCAATTTTTTTTCAATTTTTCATGTTTTAATTCATAATTTTTTGCATCAAACATATTTTAAACTTTCATCTTTCAATTTCTATTTTCAAAAATTAATAATCTTTTCAATTCTTTTTTAATTCTGTTTTTAATTCTTTTTAATTCCTTATAAAACGTTTTCAAAACTTACATATCTTTTCAAATTCTTTTCAAATCTTCTTAATTTTTCTTGTATACAGTAATAAGTTTTCAAAATTAATTGCATCATTCTTCTTCTACTCCCTTCTATCTTATTTTGCTCAAGGACGAGCAAAGCTTTTAAGCTTGGTGTGGAAAAGCTCAGCTTTTTGCTTTCCATAACCACTAATGGCACCTAAGGCCAGAGAAACCTCTAGGAAGAGGAAAGGGAAGGTAGTTGCTTCCAACTCTGAGTCATGAGAGATGGAGAGATTCATCTCAAAAGGCCATCGCTAGAAAGAGGATAGAGCAAACAAGAGAGCCCACTCATGGACCTCAACAAGAGCACTCCATTATCCTCCATAAAATCAGAGAGGACCAAAAGGCCATGAAAGAGGAGCAACAAAGGCAAGGAAGAGATATTGAGGAGCTAAAGCACTCCATGGGATCTTCAAGAAGAAGAACTAGCCGCCATCACTAAGGTGGACCCGTTCTTTAATTTCCTTGTTCTTATTTTTCTATTTTTTAAATTCTATGCTTTATGTTTTGTCTATGTTTGTGTCTTTATTACATGATCATTAGTGTCTAGTGTGTATGTCTTAAAGCTATGAATGTCCTATGAATCCTTCACCTTTCTTAAATGAAAAATGTTTTTAATTGCAAAAGAACAAGAAGTGCATGAATTTCTAATTCTATCTTGAAATTAGTTTAATTATTTTGATGTGGTGGCAATACTTTTTGTTTTCTGGACGAATGCTTGAACAGTACATATTTTTGAATTTGTTGTTTCTGAATGTTAAAATTGTTGGCTCTTGAAAGAATAATGAAAAAGGAGAAATGTTATTTGATAATCTGAAAAATCATAAAATTGATTCTTGAAGCAAGAAAAAGCAGTGAATAGCTTGCAGAGAAAAAAAAGAAAAGAAAAAAGTGGTGAAAAAAAATAAATAAATAAAGAAAAAAAAGAAAGAAAAAGAAAAAGCAAGCAGAAAAAGCAAATAACCCTTTAAACCAAAAGGCAAGGGTAAAAAGGATCCAAGGCTTTGAGCATTAATGGATAAGAGGGCCCAAAGGAATAAAATCATGGCCTAAGTGGCTAAACCAAGCTGTCCCTAACAATGTGCTTGTGGCGTGAAGGTGTCAAGTCAAAAGCTTGAGACTGAGCGGTTAAAGTCGTGGTCCAAAGCAAAAAAAGAGTGTGCTTAAGAGCTCTAGGCACCTTGATAAACCACTATTTTATAGTTTATATTGTGTTTAATTGTGTGGTTTTGGCATGATCCTTACCCACTTATTCATCAATTTAGCATGCATTTAGATTTCCTTCCTAAATTTAGTACATGTTTGAAAATTGCTTCCTAGAGACTCTAATTATTTAATTTTAATTCTCCTTTATTCCATTCGATGCCGTGATCTGTGTGTCAAGTGTTTCAGGCTTTATAGGGCATGAATGAGATGGAGATTGGAGAGGAAGCTAGCAAAAATAGAAGGAACACAAGAATTTGAGGAGATAACCAGCGAGAAGTGACGCGGTTGCATGGCTCACGCGATCGCGCGAAGGAGCGCAAATCGTAGTGACGCGGCCGCATGGCTTGCGCGGCCACGCGGATTGGAAAGCGCAAGCGACGCGGTAGTGTGGACAACGCGAACGCGTGGAGAGGAAAAAACGCAAGCGACGCGTCCGCATGGATGACGCGATCGCGTGACATGTGCAATCTGCATAATCTGCAGAATTCGCTGGGGGCGATTTTGGACCTTATTTCGGCCCAGTTTTCGGCTCAGAACAGCAGACTAGAGTCAGAGAATATGCAGAAACAACATACACATTCATTCAGTAGTTTGAGATCTAGTTTTTCACTCTCTTAGGTTTTTTCTCTCTAGTTTTTAGAATTTTAAATTTCAATTGGCCTTAGCATTGGAACATTGAGAAGAGTTATTTCCTCATCAAGACTTCATCATTCTAGTTTGTTCTCTTAACTTGGTTTTATTCTTCCATGTTCTTTGTTATGTTCAATTTTGTCATTCAGATACTTTTATGATTAATTAATGCAAGGATTATTTCTTTTTAATTCAATTTCAATTCCAATAATCATGTCTTCTTTTAATTCCCTTTTATGTGTTATGGATTTATTATTTACAATGCGTGAGTAGTTTCATTACTTGATGGGGAATTGATTGAAAAGGAACTCTTGAGTTGGAAGGATTGAAAGAAAATTTGTAATTGGGTTAATTGTTGAATTGCTATCCTGTCACCAACGTTAATCCCTTTGAACTAAGTGGGTTGTAACTCGTGAACGGATCTGGTAATCCAACTTGTTTGACTTTCCCTTACCTAGTAAAGGATAACTAAATAGAGTAACTGTTAATTATAAATCAATCTTAAAAATCACTCCATCAATGATAGAGATTCTAACTAATCAATTCCCAGTCAAGGCTTTTATTCATATCATTTAATTTCCCTCAGTTTACATTCCAATTTACTTACCTCAATTTCTTCGAACCTCTGATTAATAAGATAGCACTCTTTTCTGCAACTCGTTGGGAGACGACCTGGGACTTAAAACTCCCAGTAATTTTGATTTAAACTCTTTGTGACACATTTCTAAATTGATAGGCAGATTTTCGGTGAATTAAGAACTATACTTGCAACATATCAATTTTAATAATTTTTTAATTCATCAGCTTCTGCTCCCCATCAATTTTTGGCGCCGTTGCCGGGGAGTTGCAATAGAGTGCTAATTTTATTAATTAGAATATATTTATTTGCATTTTATTTAATTTTGCTACTATGAGCTGCATGTTTCTTCCGTCAAATGACACGTTCACTTCCTGATCCGCGCTTGCTAATATTCGATCCTGAAATTGAAAGAACAATTTCACGAATAAGGCGAGAACAGCGTAGGTTAGCCCGCTCTGAGGGCGGATCTGAAAGTGAATTTGAGGAAGAAACCAGCCCCTGTTCTACTGATTCGGTTGTTTTACGTGCAGAAAACATGGCAGCTAGAAGAGTTACCATTCAGGAGGAAGGAGCTCCTGATTTTACAATGCAACCGTTTCAAGCACATCATCCAGCGGTAGCTACGGATTTTGAAATAAAGACCGCACTGTTAAATTTGATGCCCAAGTTTCATGGCCTACCTGCTCAAGAGCCTATCAAGCACTTGAGAGATTTCCAGGCAGCCTGTTCTACTGTCAGGCGTGATGGCACTGATAATACTTCAATTCTGCTGAAAGCTTTTCCGTTCTCTCTTGAGGGAAAAGCAAGAGAGTGGTACTACACTCAACCTATAGCAAATGTATCCAACTGGGATACACTCAGAAAGGAGTTTTTCGGGAGAAATTCTTTCCATCTGAAGTTACTGATAAACTGAGGAAGGATATCTCTACAATTGTTCAGGATGACAATGAGACTCTCTTTGAATACTGGGAGCGCTTCAATAATCTTCTGGAAGCATGCCCCCACCACATGATTGACAAGATCGTGCTACTCATCTATATCACACAAGGTATGAGGCCCCAAGATAATACCACATTGGAAAGTGCCATCAATGGGTCTATGAAGAAGTACAAGACCACTGATGAAGCTTGGCAATTGATCAGTGATTTAGCTGAATATACTCGGAACCACAGACAGAAGCAAGGCCGTTCAAGAGCCATTGCAGAAGTATCTTCTGGCAGAGAGACTGCTGCCCTAACTCAAAGCATCTGTGAGATGACCAACCTGCTGAAGCAAATGCAGTTGAATCAACAAGCTCAGCAAACTCAACCGCAGCAAAACCAACAACTAGTCCCACAAAAAATTTACAGAATTTGTGCTGATTACAGCCATTACACTGATGAATGCCTGCAGTTCCAACAAGAAGACAACATGGTGGCATCCACTCACAACTTCTGTGACCGCCCCAACCAAGGGTACAATCAAAGTGGAAATAATAACCATGGATGGCAGGACAATTCAAACCAGAATTGGAGGGACAATAATAACAGGGAAAGCAGAGATAATCAGGGAAATCAGAGGTGGAATAATAACAACAACAGGCAGCAAAATCAACCTTACCGAGCACCTCACTTGAGGCAAAACCAAGGACCACCGAACAATCAGCAGCAAACCTCTCAATTTACTCATTCTTCTGTATCTTCTAATGAAGATTTATTACAAGCTTTTGAGAAAAGACAACTGGCCATGGAAAGTACCATCGTGAACAGTATTAACGCCAATCTGAATGGTCTCACCTCTACTCTGCAAGCTTTTATAACACAGCTTGGTTCAGCACAAAATTCTAGTAACCAACCTTCAAGCACCATTGGAATCCCCTCTCAACCATTACCCAATCCAAAGGGAGGCATTAATGCCATCACCCTGAGGTCTGGAACTACACTGCAGGAGAGGAATCAGTAGGAACCAAGCTCACTAGAATACGCCTCAGCTGAAGAGGTGGTGGAAATCGAAGATGTTGAAGAGGAAGAGGATATACAGGACATAGCTGAAGAAGAGATAGCTCAACCACAAGAAGAAGCACCAAAAGGCGCAGGCACCACGGAACCCATTGTTCCCATTCCATTTCCACAGCTTCAGCTGGAACCTGATCCTAAAATGGTAGAGATATTCAAAAAGGTCGAGGTAACTGTCCCCCTTTTTGATGTTATTCAGCAGGTATCTAAATATGCAAAGTTTCTAAAAGACTTATGTATCCATAAAGACAAGATTAATGAATTAGAAACTATCCCTTTAGGTAGTTCTATATCTGCCTTAATGGGAGGATTACCTGAAAAATGTAGTGATCCAGGTCCTTGCATAGTTAGTTGTACTATTGGTAGTGTAGTAATTTATGATTACATGTGTGATTTAGGAGAATGTGTCAGTATAATGCCTTTGTCCATATATGATGTTTTGAGGCTCCCTCCCTTAAAAAGGTCGGCAACTCGTTTTGTGTTAGCAGATAAAAGCATTATTACAGTGGCTGGAGTTGCTGAAGATGTTTTGGTGAACATTAAAGGGCTCACATTTCCCACTGATTTTTATATCTTGGAGATGCCCCATAATGATTCAGATAAGCCATCATCAATCCTACTTGGAAGACCATTCCTGAAAACATCAAAATTCAAATTGGATGCTTTTTCAGGAACATACTCCTTTGAAATAGATGGCCGCATAGTGATCTTCAATCTGAATGGAGTCATTGACAACCCCCCAGAAGATCGTTCTATCTTCCAGTGTGATGTCATAGACGAAAGTGTGGCTGAAGTTCAAAAAGAAGAGTTTGAAGAGAGGCACACTGGACAAGGTCCAAGTGTGGGGACCCTCTTAACTGACAATGAGGACACTTCGCCATTTTCACAAGCCCCAGATAATCCAGAGCCTGCCCATGATCAAAAGTTAGAATTGAAACCTCTCCCTCCACATCTCAAATATGCTTATCTCGAGGATGAGCAGAAGCTTCCGGTTATTATTGCAAGAGAACTGACTTCTCAACAAGAAGAGCAGTTACTTGATGTGCTAAGGAAGCATAAGAAGGCAATTGGGTGGAGTTTGGTAGACATAGTGGGAATCAACCCTCAAGTATGCGAGCACAGAATATTTTTGGAAGAGGGAGCAAGACCTGTCCGTCAACCCCAAAGGAGATTGAATCCCACCATCTTGGAAGTTGTCAAAAAGGAGGTGACCAGACTATTGGAGGCCGGTATCATATATCCCATTTCAGACAGTGAATGGGTAAGCTCAGTACAAGTGGTGCCCAAGAAGTCCAGAGTCACTACCGTGAAGAATGAGCATGGAGAGCTCATAGCAACTAGAGTTCAGAATGCTTGGAGAGTCTGCATTGATTACAGGCGTCTCAACCAAGCTACCCGTAAGGATCACTACCCACTTCCATTCATTGATCAAATGCTGGATCGCCTGTCAGGTAAATCACATTATTGCTTTCTAGATGGTTACACAGGTTATTTCCAGATTCATATAGCTCCTGAGGATCAGGAAAAGACTACTTTTACATGTCCTTTTGGGACTTACGCTTATAAGAGAATGCCCTTTGGCTTGTGCAATGCACCAGCTACTTTCCAAAGGTGCATGATGAGTCTTTTCTCTGATCTTACTGAGGACTGTATGGAAGTTTTTATGGACGATTTCAGCATTTATGGTGATTCTTTTACCCTTTGCTTAGATGGATTATCTAGAGTATTAGATAGATGTATTAATACAAACCTTGTACTGAATTTTGAAAAATGCCACTTTATGGTAAAACAAGGGATTGTATTAGGACATGTGGTATCTAATAATGGTATTTCTGTTGACCCAGCAAAAGTGAATGTTATTTCTAGTTTACCTTACCCCTCGTCTGTGAGGGAAGTCCGTTCGTTCCTTGGCCATGCAGGTTTCTACAGGAGATTTATTAAGGACTTTAGTAAGGTGGCACTTCCCTTCTCCAGATTACTGCAGAAGGACATTAAGTTCGAGTTCAGTGAGGATTGTAAAAAAGCATTTGATAAGCTGAAGACTGCTCTAACTCAAGCCCCAATTGTGAGAGGACCCGACTGGAGCCAGCCGTTTGAAATCATGTGCGATGCTTCCAACCATGCAGTAGGAGCAGCGCTGGCTCAGCGTGCAGGTAAGGATCCTTTTGTTATTGCCTATGCGTCTAAGACTTTAGACACTGCCCAGTCCAATTATACTACTACTGAGAAAGAACTTCTTGCTATTGTTTTTGCTCTGGATAAATTCCGGGCCTATTTACTTGGTACCAAAGTAGTAGTGTATTCGGACCACGCAGCTCTAAAGTATCTATTAGCTAAAAAGGAGTCCAAACCAAGACTTATACGTTGGATACTGCTGCTACAAGAATTTAATTTAGAAATAAAGGATAGGAGTGGTAATCAGAATTTAGTAGCAGACCACTTGAGTCGCCTTGAACATATTAAGGATGATTCTACTCCTATAGATGATAATTTTCCTTTTGATAACCTACAAGCAGTATCTGAGGTAGTCCCTTGGTATGTACCTGTTGCTAATTATTTAGTTAGCCGCACATTTCCTCCACATTTTTCTAAACATCAAAGAGACAAGCTGAAAAGTGAGTCTAAATATTATATATGGGATGACCCATATTTATGGAGATGTGGCACTGACCAGATAATTAGATGTTGTGTGCCTCAATTAGAATTCTAGTCCATTTTAGAGGCCTGTCACTCATCTGAGAGTGGAGGACATTTTGGCCCTCAACGAACAGCTAGAAAGATCTTAGACTGTGGATTCTGGTGGCCTACTCTTTTTAGAGACGCTGCTGAGTTTTGCAAATCTTGTATCCCATGCCAGAAATTTGGTAATATATCTAAGAGGGATGAGATGCCTCAATGCTATATGCTTTTCTGTGAAATTTTTGATGTATGGGGCATTGACTTCATGGGTCCATTTCCAAATTCTAATGGATATTTTTATATATTGTTAGCTGTGGATTATGTTTCCAAATGGGTGGAAGCAATTCCTACCCGCACTGATGATGCTAACACTGTTGTTTCCTTTGTGAGAAACCACATTATATGCTGTTCTGGATCACCACGAGCGATCGTGAGCGATCAAGGCACCCATTTTTGTAACAGGAGACTAACAGGATTGATGAAGAAGCATGGGATAATCCATAAAGTTGCAACAGCTTACCATCCCCAAACTAATGGGCAAGCCGAGGTGTCGAATAGAGAAATTAAGCGTATCTTGCAAAAGATAGTGAAGCCTCATAGAAAAGACTGGAGCACCAGGCTACAAGATGCACTGTGGGAATATAGAACAGCATACAAGACACCCATTGGGATGAATCCCTTTCGCTTAGTTTATGGAAAAGCTTGCCATCTCCAAGTTGAAATCGAACACAGAGCCTTCTGGGCAGTTAAAGAGTGCAACATGGAAATTGAGAAGGCCGGAGCTGAAAGGAAGTTGCAACTGCAGGAATTGGAGAACCTTCGCCTAGAAGCTTATGAGAATTCCAGAATTTGCAAGGAAAGGATGAAAGCTGTGCATGATCAAAACATCAAGAAGAAAGAATTTCAACCTGGAGATTTCATCCTCCTTTACAAATCTCGACTAAGGCTAATGTCCGGTAAGTTAAGATCAAAATGGGAAGGTCCATACAGAGTAGAGAAGGCTGAACCATACGGAGTTTATCACCTAAGCCATCCTTCAAGCTCTGAACTTATTAAGGATAATGGACACTGCCTGAAGCTGTACCATAGTGAGAAGGTGCAGAAAAGCAAGGAGCTTGAGATCCTCCACTTGGAAGATCCCCACATAGCAGCAGATTGAGCTAGTGGAGCGTCCAACTTACGGACGTTAAAGCAAAGTGCTTGGTGGGAGACAACCCACCGCGGTATGATCGTTCTTTTCTTCACTTTTAGTTTTTTTTCTTCTTCAATAACTCTTCTCTTTATTAATACTTTCATGCTTTTACACCTACATGTCCTTATATTTCTTTTTTAAAAAAATTTTTTTTATTTTCGCCACGCGACGCGATCGCACCAGCGACGCGTCCGCGTGGCAGGGGGGAGTAAAGAAAAATAAAAATAAACAGAAAGTTATGCAGGAGCAGCGCTGGAGTCGTGCCAATGGCACAAATTACCCCACGTGACCGCGTCGCTGACGCGACCACGTCGCATGGAAATCATGGCCTCCCACGCGACCGCGTGCCCCACGCGGCTGCGTGCCCTGAGTTTTCGACGTAAAAGGGTGCACAGTCGCATTCTGTGCGAGAGTGATGCTGGATTGGTGCTGGAAGCACAATCCTTGTCACGCGACCGCGTCGCTGACGCGGCCGCGTCACCCATTTTATAACGCACACTCATGCGATCGCGTGACCCACGCGATCGCGTCACCCAATTTTGGCAATTAAAATGAATCGAACAGAGAGTTGTGCTGGAGCGAGGCTGCACTCGCGCCAGCAGCGCAACATAGGTCACGCGACCGCGTGACCGATGCGATTGCGTCACCTTACCTGGAGCGCAACCACGCGAACGCGTGCCTTCCGCGGCCGCGTCGCATGCGCCGCACAGCTAAACCTCAGTTGCCAAATTATCTTATCTTTCTTCCCTCCAAATCCTAATTTTTCTTTTCCCTCCTTCTTTCTTCTTTCTCCCTTCCCCTTTCTATCTCACCTTTCATTCTCTATCTTTCTCACCCCATTAACAAGGTTTTTCTTTTCTTCTTTCTCACTTTTCTACTATTCTTCTTATTTTCATATGTTATCTTCTTATCTTTTCTTCATTGTTCTTATTTTCTTTTCTTTTCTTTTCCTTTTTACTTGGTGTTATCTATTTATGTGAGTCATTATTTATCTTTATATGCTTATGGTTTGTTATAAATTTGTTTGACAATCATATATATTACTTTCTAAGGAATTGCTTGCATGTTCAAATTCATACTTTCAAGATCTTATTCTACATGCATGCTATGTGTTTGTGAAAAAGCACATATGGCATTATGCACTTCTTCACATTATTTTACTCTAATATGCAATGCTTGCTTTTCACAAATTCCCTTTCATATTTTATTAATTAAATTTAATTGTCAATACAAACGTGATGGCTAGTTTGTTACAAATGGTAATCTAAATTGGACATTGAATGTTTGATATATGCTACTCATGCCTTTGCCTGCATGCCAATAAATCTCTTGCATTCTATTGTCCTACATGCACTTGCTATATTTCCATTGATGAGCCTTTCACATGTAATCCGGACCATGTGTTACTGCCATTTATCCTTATTGTGCATTGATTATCACTTACACTACCCTCTTCCTTGCTCTATCTCTTTGCACTTAAATTCTTTTCTCTTCCCTTCTTTCAGGATGGCCACCAAGAAAGGAAAAGAGAAAGCTACTTCCAAACCACCAGCAAGAAGAGGAACTAAAAGAGCATTAGTGGCAGAGCCTTCTTCAACCACAGTCAAGCCCTCAACAAAAAGAGTTAAGAGGATAATAAAGGTTGACGAATAGGAGAAAGCCTTTCCAGCAAGGGACGCTACGCGATTTTCGAATCGCTACTGTGAGCAGATGTTCCCTATCCTACCAGAAAGGAACTATAATAATGAATACCTTCTAATCATCCCGTCCAATATTTCCACCTTTGTTGAGCCACAAATTGAACGAAGACAATGGGGTTTCTTACGGAGACAGCTGAGGCAGGTCAATCTCTCTTGGGTAGTTGAGTTCTACTCCAACTTCTACATACCGATCCTGTAGTCTATTTATGTCCGGCAGAAGCAAGTGCCCATTACAGAAGAGGCCATCCAGCAAGCTCTGAGTCTTCCCCCTTTTCCAGCAGGAATGGACGCTTTTCAAGAAGCCACCCTTCAGCGCCAGAGATACCAATTTGACTGGGACTCCGTTCTCAGAGTCATTGCATTACCTGGCAGCCGTTGGATCTATGGATACCACCGTACCCGCCCTAAGGAAATCTTGGCTTCCGCACTTACCTCGGAGGCTCGCGTATGGGCACAGATCATGTCCCATTACGTCTTTCTGAGCACTCATGAGTCCTCCTTCACTGCAGACATGGCTGTTCTACTATGGTGCATCCTTACAGACCAACCTCTGAATCTCTCAAGACACATCCGGAATGCTATGGAGCATGTACAAATCGCGGGCAACCTACCTTTTCCCGCCCTGGTCTCAGATTTTGTTTCAGCAGCCGGGGTCTCCTACAGAGCTGGGGACACCAAAGCCATGCTTCCACGGGATGATCAATATGTCCCTAACGGGAAATACCTCAGACTTTCAGCAGCCACTACAAGCCAGCCTACTGAGCCAGTTGAAGATATTCCTTCTTCAACACCACAAGCATCTACAACTGAGAAATTGCTCCAGCAGATACTTGAAAAGTTAGATCGGCATGAACAGAAAGCTAAGATGAGAGAGCGCCGTAACAAGCGCCGATTCACATACCTCAAGGAGCTGATCATGGGCAAATTCAAGGACTCAGACACTCCGGACTCCACTTCTTTTACCAGCACCGGGAGCCATGATAGTCCCAACTGTGGAGATACTGCCACCAGCCCACCCCTGTTCCTGACAGATGGCACCGAGGACGGTGCAAAGCCTTAAGTGTGGGGAGGTCGGTCAGTACCTGACTTCCGGAGGTAATTTCTCTTCTCTGTACACCAATAATTAGAATATTTTAGTTAGATTTTCTTCTCTTTATAGAATAGAATAAATTGCATAGGTTAGAATAGTTGCATGCATGTTCTACTTGATTGAAAAGATAATAAGTTCTTTTAAAAATCTATCTTTGGAAAAAAAAAGTTCACTAATTTTTCAAAATTTTTTATAAATCTACTTGAGTTGTATTTGGAACATGATGTTTGAGCTAAAGAACACACAACCTGTGAAATATTTGAACCTTTATGTATGGTTACATTATTTAACCATAATTATTTTATTCTTGTGTGTTTACTTCTCTATGATTGTAATCTATATTTTGTTTTATCTTATATGTCCAATATTTATTATATTTACATACTTGCACATGATTGAGGCCATTATTTGTTTAAACTCACTTATCCAAATCAAGCCTACCCTTTTCAATTATCCTTGTTAACCACTTTGAGCCTTTAAAACCCCATTTGTTCTATATTTTACCACATTACTAACCTTAAGCTGAAAAACAATTGCATATCCCAAATTGAATCTTTGGTTAGTTTAAGATAGAATTGTGTGTGCTAGTTAAGTATGGGAAATTGTGGGAACAAAAGTTGTTAAGGGGATATGTCATGAAAATTTAAAGGGAGTTTGGATACCTATTCATGTGAAACTATAAGAATCAAAAATCTATGTGCGTTGATAAGCTTTATTTATTTCAATTCAAAAAAAAAAGATGATAAACAAATAAATAAGGGGACAAAATTACCCCAATGTTAAATTCAGAATTCAAAGATCAATGCACATATGATAGAATTAAAATACAAAGTTGAAACATGAGTATGGGTTGAAAAAGGGAATTATGGGTAGCTAGGCATGAATTTAAAAGTATATAGAATATATGTATATTAGGTGAGAGCTTATGTTAATTAAAGATTCAATTTATAAACTCACTTAGCCATATGTATACCCTTATCTGCACCTTGGCCCCATTACAACCCTGAAAAGACCTCATGATGTTTGCATTGGTATATTAACTGTTGTTGATTGGTTAGGAGAAAAACAAAAGTTAGAAAACATGACTAGAGAAGAATAGAGTGATTACCCTATACACTAGAGATTAGAGCGTACATACATTATCAGCGAGGGTTCAATGCTTGAATTTTCATGTTTCCTGCTTTCATAAGCTATCTTCTTGCACTTTTATCGGTTTTATTGTATAATGATAGAATTAGTGGAATTTGATTTGTAATTGTTTTGAAGGGCTTATTCACTTTTGATCAAGTGGACAATAATCATATAGTTGCATTTATTTATATATGTAGCATTGCATTGCATTTCATGAGTTTCTACATGTTCATACTCATTTCCTTGTCTCCTTCAATTTAGCATGAGGACATACTAATGTTTAAGTGTAGGGAGGTTGATAAACCACTATTTTAGAGTTTATATTGTGTTTAATTGTGTGGTTTTGGCATGATCCTTACCCACTTATTCATCAATTTAGCATGCATTTAGATTTCCTTCCTAAATTTAGTACATGTTTGAAAATTGCTTCCTAGAGACTCTAATTATTTAATTTTAATTCTCCTTTATTCCATTCAATGCCGTGATCTGTGTGTCAAGTGTTTCAGGCTTTATAGGGCATGAATGAGATGGAGATTGGAGAGGAAGCTAGCAAAAATAGAAGGAACACAAGAATTTGAGGAGATAACCAGCGAGAAGTGACGCCGTCGCATGGCTCACGCGACCGCGCGAAGGAGCACAAATCGCAGTGACGCGGCCGCATGGCTTGCGCGGCCGCGCAGATTGGAAAGCGCAAGCGACGCGGTAGCGTGGACAACGCGAACGCGTGGAGAGGAAAAAGCGCAAGCGACGCGTCCGCATGGATGACGCGATCGCGTGACATGTGCGATCTGCATAATCTGCAGAATTCGCTGGGGGCGATTTTGGACCTTATTTCGGCCCAGTTTTCGGCCCGGAACAGCAGACTAGAGTCAGAGAATATGCAGAAACAACACACACATTCATTCAGTAGTTTGAGATATAGTTTTTCACTCTCTTAGGTTTTTTTCTCTCTAGTTTTTAGAATTTTAATTTTCAATTGGCCTTAGCATTGGAACATTGAGAAGAGTTATTTCCTCATCAAGACTTCATCATTCTAGTTTGTTCTCTTAACTTGGTTTTATTCTTCCATGTTCTTTGTTATGTTCAATTTTGTCATTCAGATACTTTTATGATTAATTAATGCAAGGATTATTTCTTTTTAATTCAATTTCAATTCCAATAATCATGTCTTCTTTTAATTCCCTTTTATGTGTTATGGATTTATTATTTATAATGCGTGAGTAGTTTCATTACTTGATGGGGAATTGATTGAAAAGGAACTCTTGAGTTGGAAGGATTGAAAGAAAATTTGTAATTGGGTTAATTGTTGAATTGCTATCCTGTCACCAACGTCAATCCCATTGAACTAAGTGGGTTGTAACTCGTGAACGGATCTAGTAATCCAACTTGTTTGACTTTCCCTTACCTAGTAAAGGATAACTAAACAGAGTAACCGTTAATTATAAATCAATCTTAAAAATCACTCCATCAATGATAGAGATTCTAACTAATCAATTCCCAGTCAAGGCTTTTATTCATATCATTTAATTTCCCTCAGTTTACATTCCAATTTACTTACCTCAATTTCTTCGAACCTCTGATTAATAAGATAGCACCCTTCTCTGCAACTCGTTGGGAGACGACCTGGGACTTAAAACTCTCAGTAATTTTGATTTAAACTCTTTGTGACACATTTCTAAATTGATAGGCAGATTTTCGGTGAATTAAGAACTATACTTGCAACGTATCAATTTTAATAATTTTTTAATTCATCAGCTTCTGCTCCCCATCACACCTCTAATTGGGGACTCTAGCAAAGTTGAGTCACAATCTAAAAAGGTTCACCCAGTTATGTGTCTGTGGCATTTATGTATCTAGTGGTAATACTGGAAACAAAATGCTTAGGGTCACGGCCAAGACTCATAAAGTAGCTGTGTTCAAGAATCAACATACTGAACTAAGAGAATCAATAACACTATCTGAATTCTGAGTTCCTATGGATGCCAATCATTCTGAACTTCACAGGTTAAAGTGAGATGCCAAAACTGTTCAGAAGTAAAAAGCCACTAGTCCCGCTCATCTAATTAAAACTAATCTTCATTGATGTTTTTGGAATTTATTGTATATTCTCTTCTTTTTATCTTATTTTGTTTTTAGTTGCTTGGGGACAAGCAACAATTTAAGTTTGGTGTTGTGATGAGCGGATAATTTATACCCTTTTTGCAATTGTTTTTACATAGTTTTTAGTATGTTTTAATTACTTTTTATTATATTTTTATTAGTTTTTATTCAAAAATCACATTTCTGGAATTTACTATGAGTTTGTGTGTTTTTCTGTGATTTCAGGTATTTTCTGGCTGAAATTGAGGGACCTGAGCAAAAATCTGATTCACAGGCTGAAAAAGGACTGCAGATGCTGTTGGATTCTGACCCTCCTAGACTCAAAGTATATTTTCTGGAGCTACAGAAGCTCAATTGGCGCGCTCCCAATTGCGTTGGAAAGTAGACATCCTGGGCTTTTCAGAAATATATAATAGTCCATACTTTGCTCTAAATTTGATGGCCCAAACTGACGTTCAAATCCAGCCTAAAACTTTCTGGCGTAAAACGCCAGAATAGGCACAACTCTTGGCATTAAACGCCATTTTGGCACCCAGGGTGGCGTTTAACTCCAACTTTAGGCATATGCACGTGAAAGCTTGGAAGCTCAGCCCAAACACCCACCAAGTGGGTCTCAGAAGTGGATTTCTGCACTATCTGCACTTAGTTACTCACTTTCTATAAACCTAAGATACTAGTCTAGTATAAAAACTACTTTTAGAGATTCATTTTGCACCAGATGACATTTTACACTTCATATTGTATCTTCTACGGCATGAGTCTCTAAACCCCATAGGTGGGGGTGAGGAGCTCTGTTGTGTTTCAATGGATTAATGCAATTACTACTGTTTTCTATTCAATCACGCTTGATTCTATTCTAAGATACTCACTCGTACTTCAATATAGAGAATATGATGATTCGTGACACTCATCATTATCCTCAACCTATGAACGCGTGCCTGAAAATCACTCCTGTTCTATTTGAGCTCAACGTAGTCATTGGGTGACAGCTTGAGTGCGTATCTCTTGGGTTTCTAATCCACAGACCAAGTCCGGAGGTTAGAACCTTTGTGGTATAGGCTAGAACCAATTGGTAGCATTCCTGGGATCCGAAAAGTCTAAACCTTATCTGTGATATTCCGAGTAGGATCCGGAAAGGGATGACTATGACGAGCTTCAAACCTGCGAATGTTGGGCGCATTGACAGTGTGCAAAAGGACAAGGGTCCTATTCCGACGCTAGTGGGAACCGACAGATGATTAGCCGTGCGGTAGCTGTACATGGTATTTTTCATTCGAGACGAGAAATCCGACAGTTGATTAGCCGTGCAGAGATCGTACCTGGCATTTTTTATCTGAGAGGATCATACAGCTTGCCATTGAAGGAAGCCATGCGTGTTTGGAGAAGAAGACTGTAGGAAAGTAGAGATTCAGATGACAAAGCATCTCCAGAACCTCAGCCTGTTTCTCATTACTGAATCACAAGTACTATTTATTTCATGTTATTTATTTTTCATAAATATAATCACTCTTATCATTAATCTCCTGACTAAGATTTACAAAATAATCATAGCTTACTTCAAGCCGACAATCTCCGTGGGATCGACCTTTACTCACGTAAGGTATTACTTGGACGACCCAGTGCACTTGCTGGTTAGTTGTGCGGAGTTGTGAAAAGTATAATCACAATTTTATGCACCAATTTTCTTATAAGAAAGGAAAGGTTTTGGATTTCTAACAGATTAAACATTGTTTCTTTGAAAAGGTTTTGAATGATTACCTATTGGTTTTTAAAAGATTCATAAGGCAACGATAATCACTGAGTTTGAAAAGAGTTTTCTTATTAAATATCTTCTTATGACAACTTTGAAACTCCGTGGTGAGACTGTGTGGTTTTAGGTTCTCACCCCCTACAGCTTTACCTTTTCAGGAACCAGAAGAAGAAGCATTAAGAAGAGTTATACTGCGTTTGGTTTATATGTTGTTGTGTTAATTTGATTATTTTCTTCCCTCATCTTTGTTTTACAAGTTTGTAAGAGGGATAGGAGTTGTATGTTTTATATGTATATTATATTATAAGATATTATGTAAGGAGTCTTGTATATGAATCTATGCCTGCTTGTATTTTTCTTAAGATAAAGTATTTATTTCCAATTTTCAAAGAAATCAGCGATACAGTGTCGAGTCACAGGCTCCTATTTTAATATTTAGTATGTAAAGTAGTCGTAATACTTCTTGCTATCAGAGTAGCGCAGCTGGAAGCGTGATTTCTGATAGTGAGGGTGTTACATTATGGTATCAGAGCAGTTCATCCTAATTAGAGCCTTGGAAATGGACTGACCATGCTTCATTGCATTCTCTGAGTGTCTGTCCTGTTGTAGTCTTGTCCAAGTAACAAGAATTAGAATTTTATGCACATGACTGCCTATTAATTAATATTGTTAGCTTACCGTTGCATATCTGTTGATGTTAAGTCTGGCCAACTTAATGTTGATGGCTTATGTGAACAGGAAGTTAATAGGTTATTATAGGCGAATTGGAATTGATAAGGAATAGATAACACTTACCGCCCGGCTTGGGGACGTTAGGAGTTAATTCTCGAGGGTATTCTTTTATGTGTCTTGAAAATTCTATTGATGACTTGTAATATGTTCTTACATAGTGTGCCTTGAAATGCCTTACTTGAGATTTCTTTTTGAAAAGTAGTTGATTATTCTTCAACCTTATCTTTTGTTGAAATGTATTCTCATTTAATCCTAACTATCTATGTTTACTTAAATTCTTTGGAGGATTTGTTTTTGTCATGTTTTGTGAATTCTCTTCGAGTTCTTTGATTTAAATTTCTTTCTCAAAATGTGAGTGGGTTTTCTTCCTTACACCTCTCAGTCTTCTTAAAAATCTTTATGAGATTTTAATTTCAAATATATATATATACACTTGGAATTTTAGTTTTAAAACTTTTTAAAAGAGATTTTCGATTTTCTTAGAAGAAATTTCAACTCAATCCTCTCTTACTTAATTGTACCTATAATCATTCTTTAAATTTTGACAAAAGTGTTTTGAATTTGGCATGTCTTTATTCATATGTATTTTTGAAACCATATTTCAAATTTTCCTTTTTAAACAAAATTTGGAACTCCTTTCAATATCAGCGTGATTTCACTATATACATCTAATTGACTAAATACTTGAGTATCTTTTAAGTTTTCTGAGGAATTACTTTTGATCCTTTATTCAATTAAATTCCATTTTTCAAATTTCATATATTTTGTCTTTACCTTAGAAATAGTTTTGGTGAAAAACAACTTGATTTCCTACCAAGCTCGCTTTGTTTTTATGCAAATTCTTAATTGATTATGTAAAGTACCTTTCAAGATTGTCAAGAAAATATTTCATCCTTAGCCTGGATAATCTTCATTTCACAAACCTTGCATAATTTAGTTTGACTTGAATTTGTTTTAACATGACACAATATTTACGTTTTTGAAGATTCTCTTGAATTTTGCAAAGCAATTGCCCTGTTTTCCTCTATAGTTTCTATTAGAGCTCTTTGAAATCAAAATTCTTTCCTATTAGCATTTTGATTCTTCTTTCCGGCATACTTCATGACTTTTAATCATTCTTATTTGTTGGTCATTTCAACCATTCCTTCATATTTTTGTGAACCTTCTACTCCTCTGATTTGGTTTTATTTTATTTTGATCTAATTTACTACTACCCTTTTCTTGTACCTCTTAGAGTTCCTAAATTAAATATTTCTTGTTATGATGCAAAATGACTCTTTTCGAAACGTGTTCTTGTGCCTATACATCGTTGCTTAGTTGCAATCTTACACCTCCTTCCGAATTTATGAGAAACATAATTTTGTCACTTATTCTTCTTTTTCTATGAATTGTATTTCTTTAAACGTACATGTACTTATCTTAGTGTCACACGTGGTCCTTAGAGGTAAAAACCGATGTGTTAGCTCTTTAGGGAACGACTGGTAGAAGAGGAGATTTAAGTTTTCAGTAGCTCGATTGAAAACTTGTTCAATGTCTTATACTTAGTTGATCTTGTTTGAACTTCCTTGATTTAAGATTCTTTTTTATATGGCCTGATTTCCTTTTAAGTACATCTTAATGTTCTTGAATGTTCTTATGTGATGACAATTTCGTTTTGATATGAACTTTTAAAACAAGTTTTGGATTTTCTTCTTAAAAAAGTTAAATCAATTTTTCTCGCTTGAATTGCATTCATAGCTATTCTTTAAATTGACAAAGTTATTTTGAAGTTGGCAAGCACGGTTTTAAATAAAGTTTTGAAACTAATTTATAAGCAAATTTTTACTTCGGAGTTCTTTTCTAAATAAATTTTAACTTCTTCTCTTCTTCTTCCATATTTGCTATAATTTTTACACATGCTTGATTGAATATAAACCTTGAGAATTTTTAAACAAACGTTTGATTTTCTTACAACTTTGCCACGATTTCACTGTATACCTTTATTTGATTAAATACCTAAATGTCTTTTAAGATTTTCGAAAAATTGTTTTGGCCTTAACCCAATTGACTTTCCCTTTTCAAACCTCACCTATTTTGTCTTTAACTTGTAAATTATTTTGACAAGAGGCAATTTGATTTCCTTCGGAGTTTTATGCTTACTTTTGGTTAAGTGGTGCACCTAACTATTTTTCTCAAATATTTGAGGGAGTATTTTTATTCTTAGCCAAATCGGTATTCATTTTCTTTTAAAACTCTACATAATCTATTTCAACATGGAATTGTATTAACGTAATGCTACAAATATGTTTTTGTTATTTCTTTTACAAAGTGTTTGATGCATACTTTTCCTTTGAAAATGTGAAATAATTTTTGAAATATTTTTCATTCTCTATGAGCAATTCATTTGAAAGTATTCTTAATTCTACTCGAGACTTATGAGCCTTGTCTTTGGTTTTAGACATTCTTTTTCTGTAAATCTCATATTCCTTGACTCGACTTAATTTTGCTTCAAACTACTGTACTACTTTTCCTTTTGTTATTTCTATAAGATTTTATTGATTTGGGAATCATTCTTGAGATTGCCAAACTAATTTTCTGTCAGATACTCTTCATTTCTTATGCATTCCTAATTACTTGTGATTTCAACAATCCTTTCAAACCCTGGCGGGTTTTATTGCTTGTCTTTTTCCAAGGTCTTGTATTATTTTAAATAAACTCGAGGATTGCCTTAGAATCACGTATGAATTTTATGGGTAGCAAACGAAACTTTAAAAATGCCATTCGTAAACGTGAAAGAAGGAGTGGTAAGTATGCAACGTTATGAGGAGTATAGCCGTTTGTTCCTCGTAAAAGTTTGCAGATGTTAGGATTGTGATAGGTTATACAGTTGTGAAGTGAGTGATGGAGTTGGGGAGTTGAAATTTTGAAATGGGTAAGAGATCTGAGAGCGAGCATTATATCCATTGTGTTATACCAGCCTGCTTTATAGCCCTTTTACCACACAAGCTACCGTTTTGTTTTGTGAACGCCTATCTTGATTTACACTCTATTTTGTTTCCCCAAGCTTTTGTAAAGTTTTGAATATTTATATATGCATACTAAGATTTCATACTTCTCTATAAAGTGTTTAAAAGGTAGAGTGCAAAGACTATGTATTACCTTATATATTACTTTAAATTTTCGAGGACAAAAATTTTTATAAGGTGGGTAAGATGTAAGACCTAGAAATTTTAGAAGATTTTATTCAGAGCTAATTTAGATTTATTTATCATTAAGTATTTTAATCTCTGAAATTATTTTATTAAAGATAATTAAAACAAATTTTGATTAATTGAGTTTAAAGTAATTTAAGGTTTTATCTGATTTTATAATTGTCGAATTATTTTCTATATTTAAATTATAAAGTTTAGCAAATGAAAAATAACAAAAATTTTATATGATTTGGTTTAAATAATTGAGATTTCAGAATTTAATACAAATAATTTTATAAATAGAGAAAATTAATTATATTACCTTATAGTTTCAATTAGAGTATTTGATTTCAAATCAATTAATATTTTAATATAATAAATAATATTTTAGATTAATTTTAGAGATTCAATTAGATTCTAGATTAACCCAAAATCCCCAATTTCATATACACAAAACCCTAATTTTATCCTAAATTAAATCCTAACCTCACAGCCACTCACCATCTACCGCCACCAAGCCCTATACACCCACGTACAGAAGAAATGAAGAAAGGAAAGAGAGAAGTGGGAAGAACCGAGTGGGGAGGAGGAAAGGGAGAGCACAGAGAGCATAGGAAGGATAGAGAGAGGGGCCGTGCTACTGCCGTCGTTCAGTCGCCGCGCCATCTCGTCGTCGGGGTCGTAACCACCATCGCCGCTGAAGCCGCGCGTTCGTCCCTGGTCGCGCCGCCGCTGTCGTCCAAGGAGCCGCCACCTCTGTTCATCGACCCTGTTCAGGGAAGAAGGAAGAGCCGCGCGAGCTTCAGTGGAGGAGAGAGCCTTTGCTGCGTCACCACCACGCATGGGGGCTGCTATCGAAGCCACTACTGCCACCACTGCTACTAGGGTTTGTCGTCATCAAGCCCTGCGTTGCCGCCGTTGGAGGAGTTTCGTGCGTTGCCGTTGCCATCGCCGCCGGTGTGGTCAGAGCCGCCGTTGCTGATTTGGTCGGAGTCGCCGTCGCTGGTGAGAGAGAGAGGCTAGCCAGTTCAGCTTCTGGTTTCTAAAATTTGACAAGAACTCTACTGCAGCTGCTGGAGTTGCTGGTGCTGTTGCTCTGGCTCCATTTTGAACCGTTAAACCGCTACTGTTTTGGTAAGCCTAACCTTGTTTCTGATTCTTCCTTGTTCTACCAATTTGTTTTTATCTTAAAGCATGTTGCTAAAACTATTTGTATTGAATAAAGTGCTTATAATAAGTTACGTTGCCGTTGCTGCCACGGTCGCTGGTGAGTCATGCACCGCCATCAAAGTTGAAGATAGCACTAACCTTCTTCTTCTGGTTTTGATTTTCCTATTCTTGAACCTGTAAGCTTTAATCCTTACTCTGCTTCCATTTTGTTTCTTAGTCTTTTTCTATTTTGAGTAAAGAAAACCTATGTTTCTGTTTAACACTGTTGCTCTGCCTTCCCTGTTTGCTGATGGAATTATCATAGGTGATAGTATTAATGGTACTAACAAGCTATTAGAGTTGCTGCCTGGTGCACGAAATTGTGATCTCAGGCAACGGCGCTAAAAACTCTGTACGCACGTCTTAATAAATTGTTTTTCATTCACAACTTCGATACAACTAACCAGCAAGTGCACTGGGTCGTCCAAGTAATAAACCTTACGTGAGTAAGGGTCGATCCCACGGAGATTGTTGGTATGAAGCAAGCTATGGTCACCTTGTAGATCTCAGTCAGGCGGATATAAAATAGTTATGGAGTTTTCGAAAATTAATAATAAAATAAGGATAGAAATACTTATGTATATCATTGGTGAGAATTTCAGATAAAGGTATAGAGATGCTTTCGTCCCTCTGAACTTCTGCTTTCCTACTGTCTTCATCCAATCAATCCTACTCCTTTCCATGGCAGGCTTTATGTAAGGACATCACCGTTGTCAATGGCTACTTTTTATCCTCTCTGGAAAATGGTCCGATGCGCTGTCACTGCATGGCTAATCGTCTGGAGGCATCACCCTTGTCAATGGCTGCATCCCATCCTCTTGTGAAAATGGTCCAAATGCTTTGTCACAGCACGGCTAATCATCTGAGGTTCTCGATCATACTGGAATAGGATTCACCCTCCTTTTGCGTCTGTCACTACGCCCAGCACTCGCGAGTTTGAAGTTTGTCACAGTCATTCAATCCCAGAGTCCTACTCGGAATACCACAAACATGGTTTAGACTTTCCGGACTCTCATGAATGCCGCCATCAATCTAGCTTATACCACGAAGATTCTGATTAAGAGATCCAAGAGATATTCATTCAATCTAAGGTGGAACGGAAGTGGTTGTCAGGCACGCGTTCGTGGGGGAATGATGATGATTGTCACATTCATCACATTCAGGTTGAAGTGCGAATGAATATCTTGAAAGCGGAATAAGTTGAATTGAATAGAAAAACAGTAGTACTTTGCATTAATCTTTGAGGAACAGCAGAGCTCCACACCTTAATCTATGGAGTGCAGAAACTCTACCGTTGAAAAATACATAAGTGAATACAGGGTAAGCATGGCCGAGTGGCCAGCCTCCCATGGGGTCTAGAGATCTAAAAAATGATCAAAATATGTCTAATACAATAGTAAAAAGTCCTATTTATACTAAACTAGTTACTAGGGTTTACAGAAGTAAGTAATTGATGTATAAATCCACTTCCGGGGCCCACTTGGTGTGTGTTTGGGCTGAGCTTGAATGTTACATGTATAGAGGTCAATCTTGGAGTTGAACGCCAGGTTGTAACGTATTTCTGGCGTTCAACTCTGGTTTGTGACGTGTTTCTGGCGTTTAACTCCAGACAGCAGCGTAGAACTGGCGTTCAACGCCCATTTGCGTCATCTAAACTCGATCAAAGTATGGACTATTATATATTACTGGAAAGCCCTGGATGTCTACTTTCCAACGCAATTGGAAGCGCACCATTTTGAGTTTTGTAGCTCCAGAAAATCCATTTTGAGTGCAGGGAGGTCAGAATCCAACAACATCAGCAGTCCTTCTTCAACCTCTGAATCTGATTTTTGCTCAAGTCCCTCAATTTCAGCCAGAAAATACCTGAAATCACAGAAAAACACACAAACTCATAGTAAAGTCCAGAAATGTAAATTTAACATAAAAACTAATGAAAACATCCCTAAAAGTAACTAGATTCTACTAAAAACATACTAAAAACAATGCCAAAAAGCGTATAAATTATCCGCTCATCACAACACCAAACTTAAATTGTTGCTTGTCCCCAAGAACCTGAAAATCAAATAGGATAAAAAGAAGAGAATGTACTATAAATTCCAAACTATCAATGAAACATAGCTCCAATCAGATGAGCGGGACTTGTAGCTTTTTGCCTCTTGAATAGTTTTGGCATCTCACTTTATCCATTGAGGTTCAGAATGATTGGCATCTATAGAAACTCAGAGTTCAGATAGTGTTATTGATTCTCCTAGTTCAGTATGATGATTCTTGAACACAGCTACTTTATGAGTCTTGGCCGTGGCCCTAAGCACTTTGTTTTCCAGTATTACCACCGGATACATAAATGCCACAGACACATAACTGGGTGAACCTTTTCAGATTGTGACTCAGCTTTGCTAAAGTCCCCAATTAGAGGTGTCCAGGGTTCTTAAGCACACTCTTCTTTTACTTTGGACCTTGACTTTAACTGCTCAGTCTCAAGTTTTCACTTGATACCTTCACGCCACAAGCACATGGTTAGGGACAGCTTGGTTTAGCCGCTTAGGCCAGGATTTTATTCCTTTAGGCCCTCCTATCCACTGATGCTTAAAGCCTTGGGATCCTTTTTATTACCCTTGCCTTTTGGTTTTAAGAACTCTGGCTTTTTCTGCTTGCTTTTTCTCTTTTTTTTTTCTATTTTTTTCGCTATTTTTTTTTCTGCAAGCTTTGTTCTTTGCTGCTTTTTCTTGCTTCAAGAATCATTTTTATGATTTTTCAGATTATCAAATAACATGTCTCCTTGTCATCATTCTTTCAAGAGCCAACATATTTAACATTCTTAAACAACAACTTCAAAAGACATATGCACTGTTCAAGCATTCATTCAGAAAACAAGAAGCATTGTCACCACATCAATATAATTAAACTAAGTTCAAGGATAAATTCGAAACTCATGTACTTCTTGTTCTTTTGAATTAAAACATTTTTCATTTAAGAGAGGTGATGGATTCATAGGATATTCATAACTTTAAGACATAGTTACTAACTACTAATGATCATGTAATAAGACATAAACATGGATAAGCACTTAACATTAAGAAAACGAAAAACAGAAAATAAGAACAAGGAATGAGTCCACCTTAGTAATGGTGGCGTTTCCTTCTTGAGGAACCAATGATGTCCTTGAGCTCTTCTATGTTTCTTCCTTGTCTTTGTTGCTCCTCTCTCATTGCTTTTTGATCTTCTCTTATTTCATGAAGGATGATGGAGTGCTCTTGATGTTCCACCCTTAATTGTCCCATGTTGGAACTTAATTCTCCTAGGGAGGTGTTGATTTGTTCCCAAAAATTATGTGGAGGAGAGTGCATCCCTTGAGGTATCTCAGGGGTTTCTTGATGATGAGCTTCTTCATGTGCCTGTTGAGATCCATGAATGTGCTCTCTTATTTGCTCCATCCTTTTCATAGTGATGGGCTTGTGAGATGAATCTTTCCATCTCCCATGGCTCAGAGGTGGAAGCAATTGTCTTCCCTTTCCTCTTTCTTGAGGTTTCTCTGGCCTTAGGTGCCATTAATGGTTATGGAAAAACAAAAAAGCTACGCTTTTACCACACCAAACTTAGAATGTTGCTCACCCTCGAGCAAAAGAAGAAAGAATAGAAGAAGAAGAAGAAGATATGGAGGATATGGAGGGATGTGTGTATGGATGTGAGTGGTGAATGGAAAACAGAAGGGATGACCATGAATGGAGAGAGAGAGAGGGTGAGGTGGGTGGGGATCCTATGAGATTCACAGATCCTGAGATGATCCTGTGGTGTCCACAGATCCTGAGGTGATCCTGTGGGGTCCACAGATCCTGAGGTGTTCAAAGATTTACAACCTTGCACCAAATTAGGCATGCAAAATGCCCTTGCACACAACTCTGGGCGTTCAGCGCCAGATTGGTGCTTGTTCTGGGTGTTGAACGCCCATTTGTTGCCCATTTCTGGCGTTGAATGCCAGAACCATGCTTGTTCTGGGCGTTCAGCGCCAGCTCTTCTCCAGGGTGCAATTTTGGTGTTCAAACGCCCAGATGCTGCCCATTTTGGGCGTTCAGCGCCAGAACCATGCTCTGTTCTGGCGTTGAACACCAGCCAGATGCTTCTTACTGGCGTTTAAATGCCAGTGAGATCCTCCTCCAGGGTGTGATTTTTCTTCTGCTGTTTTTGATTCCGTTTTCAATTTTTATATTTATTTTGTGACTCCACATGATCATGTACCTATAAAGACAAATAACTAATAAAAATATAGTTAAATAAAAATTGGGTTGCCTCCCAACAAGCGCTTCTTTAATGTCAATAGCTTGACAGTGGGCTCTCATGGAGCCTCACAGATATTCAGAGCATTGTTGAGACTTCCCAACACCAAACTTAGAGTTTGGATATGGGAGTTCAACACCAAACTTAGAGTTTGACTGTGGGGGCTCTGGTAGACTCTGCAGTGAGAGAAGCTTTTTATGCTTCCTCTCTATGTTTACAGAAGGATGACCTCGAGTTTTAAACACAAGGGAGTCCTCATTCAATTGAAGGACTAGTTCACTTCTGTCAACATCAATCACAGCTCTTGCTGTGGCTAGGAAGGGTCTTCCAAGGATGATGAATTCATCCTCATCCTTCCCAATATCTAGGACTATGAAATCAGCAGGGATGTAAAGGCCTTCAACCTTTACTAACACGTCCTCTACTTGTCCATAAGCCTGTTTTCTTGAATTGTCTGCCATCTCTAATGAGATTTTAGCAGCTTGCACCCCAAAGATTCCCAGTTTCTCTATTTACAGAGAGGGGCATGAGGTTTATCCCTGAGTCAAGGTCACACAGAGCCTTTTCAAAGATCATGGTGCCTATGGTACAAGGTATTAAGAACTTTCCAGGATCCTGTTTCTTCTAAGGCAATGTCAGTTGATCCAGATCACTCAGTTCATTGGTGAACAAGGGAGGTTCATCTTCCCAAGTTTCAATACCAAATAATTTGGCATTCAGCTTCATGATTGCACCAAGGTACTTGGTAACTTGCTCTTCAGTAACATCCTCATTCTCTTCAGAAGAGGAATACTCATCAGAGCTCATGAATGGCATAAGGAGGTTTAATGGAATCTCTATGGTCTCTAAATGAGTCTCAGATTCCTTTGGTTCCTCAGAGAGAAACTCCTTATTGATCACTGGACGTCCCAGGAGGTCTTCCTCACTGGGATTCACGTCCTCTCCTTCCCTTACAAGTTCAGCCATGGTGATCAATTCAATGGCCTTGCACTCTCCTTTTGGATTTTCTTCTGTATTGCTTGGGAGAGTACTAGGAGGGATTTCAGTGATCCTTTTACTCAACTGGCCCACTTGTGCTTCCAAGTTTCTAATGGAGGACCTTGTTTCATTCATGAAACTTACAGTGGCCTTAGATAGATCAGAGACTAAGTTTGCTAAATTAGAGGTATTTTGTTCAGAGTTCTCTGTCTGTTGCTGAGTGGATGATGGAAAAGTTTTACTATTGTTAAACCTATTTCTTCCACCATTATTAAAGCCTTGTTGAGGCCTTTGTTGATCCTTCCATGAGAGATTTGGGTGATTTCTCCATGAGGGGTTATAGATGTTTCCATATGGTTCACCCATGTAATTCACCTCTGCTATTGCAGGGTTTTTAGGATCATAAGCTTCTTCTTCAGAAGATGCCTCTTGAGTACTGTTGGATGCAGCTTGCATTCCATTTAGACTCTGAGAAATCATATTGACTTGCTGAGTCAATATTTTATTCTGAGCCAATATAGCATTCATAGTATCAATTTCAAGAACTCCCTTCTTCATAGGCGTCCCATTACTCACTGGATTCCTCTCAGAAGTGTACATGAACTGGTTATTAGCAACCATGTCAATGAGTTCTTGAGCTTCTGTAGGCGTTTTATTTAGGTGAATGGATCCACCTGCAGAAGTATCCAATGACATTTTAGCCAATTCAGATAGACCATCATAGAATATATCCAGGATGGTCCATTCTGAAAGCATGTCAGAAGGACACTTTTTGGTCAGTTCTTTGTATCTCTCCCAAGCTTCATAGAGGGATTCACCTTCTTTTTGTCTGAAGGTTTGAACATCCACTCTAAGCTTGCTCAGCTTTTGAGGAGGAAAGAACTTGGCTAAGAAAGCCGTGACCAGCTTATCCCAAGAGTTCAGGCTATCTTTGGGTTGAGAGTCCAACCACACTCTAACTCTGTCTCCTACAGCAAAAGGGAAAAGCATGAGCCTGTAGACTTCAGGATCTACTCCATTAGTCTTAACAGTATCACAGATTTGCAAGAATTCAGTTAAGAACTGAAAGGGATCTTCAGATGGAAGTCCATGAAACTTGCAGTTTTGCTGCATCAGAGAAACTAGCTGAGGTTTCAGCTCAAAATTGTTTGCTCCAATGGTAGGGATGGAGATGCTTCTTCCATGTAAATTGGAATTAGGTGCAGTAAAGTCACCAAGCATCCTCCTTGCATTATTATTATTTTCGGCTGCCATCTCCTCTTCCTGTTCGAAAATTTCTGAAAGGTGCTTGTTGGATTATTGTAATTTAGCTTCTCTTAGTTTCCTCTTCAGAGTCCTTTCAGGTTCTGGATCTACTTTAACAAGAATATTCTTGTCCTTGCTCCTGCTCATATGAAAAAGGAGGGAACAGAAAAATAATAATAATAATAATAGGGATCCTTTTTACCCAGGTATAGAGGTCCCTGTGTGAGTAGAGGAAAAGAAGAAGAGAAAATCTGAACTCAGAGAGAGAGGGTTCGGATTTTTGGTGAGATGAAGTATTAGTAGATGAATAAATAAACAGAAGGAGATGAGAGAGAGAGAGAATTTTCAAAAATAATTTTTGAAAAAGAGTTAGTGATTTTCGAAAATAGTTTTTGAAAAAGGTTAGTAATTTTCAAAAATTAAAATTAAAAATTAAAATAATTAGTTAATTAAAAAGAAATTTTGAAAAAGAGGGAAGATATTTTCGAAAATTAGAGAGAGAGAGAGAGTTAGTTAGGTAGTTTTGAAAAAGATAAGAAACAAACAAAAAGTTAGTTAGTTAGTTGAAACAAATTTGAAAATCAATTTTGAAAAGATAAGAAGATAAGAAGTTAGAAAAGATATTTTTGAAAAGATATGATTAAAATTAGTTTTGAAAAAGATTTGATTTTTAAAATCACAATTAATGACTTGATTCACAAGAAATCACAAGATATGATTCTAGAACTTAAAGTTTGAATCTTTCTTAACAAGTAAGTAACAAACTTGAAATTTTTGAATCAAAACATTAATTGTTGATGATATTTTCGAAAATTATGAGATAAAATTAAGAAAAATATTTTTTGAAAAATATTTTTTAAAATTTTCGAAAATAACTAAGAAAAATGAAAAGATTTGATTTTTGAAAAAGATTTTGAAAAAGATAAGATTTTTAAATTGAAAATTTGATTTGACTCATAAGAAACAACTAAATTTTAAAAAGTTTTGAAAAAGTCAAATCTAATTTTCGAAATTTTAAGAGAGAAAAAGGGAAAGATATTTTTTTGATTTTTGAATTTTTAATGATGAGAGAGAAAAACATGAAAATGATGCAATGCATGAAGATTTTGGATCAAAACAATGAATGCATGCAAGAATGCTATGAATGTCAAGATGAACACCAAGAACACTTTGAAGATCATAATGAACATCAAGAACATATTTTTGAAAACTTTTTGATGCAAAGAAAACATGCAAGACACCAAACTTAGAAATCTTTCATGTTTAGACTCTATGGATGCAAAAATGCACATGTAAAACAAGAAAAGATGCAAAACAAGAAAACATCAAGATCAAACAAGAAGATTTACCAAGAACAACTTGAAGATCATGAAGAACACTATAAATACATGATTTTTTCGAAAAATGCAGTATGAACATGCAATTGACACCAAACTTAAAATTGACTCAAGACTCAAACAAGAAACACAAAATATTTTTTATTTTTATGATTTTCTAATTTTTTTGTATTTTTATTTTATATTTTTCGAAAATTAGTGTGAAAAAGAAAAATAAGGATTCCAAAATTTTTAATATGAATTCCAGAAATTTTGCAATCTTAGTCTAAAGCTCTAATCTGAGGGTTAGACATGGCTTAATAGCCAGTCAAGCTTTAGCATGAATATGCGAGTAATTCATTCAATTTTAGGCCAAAACCTCAGTCCAAAAAAGTTTAGACATGGCTTTATAGCCAGCCATGCTTCAACATGCTTCATGAAACACTAGAATTCATTCTTAAAAATTCTGAAGAAGAATATATTTTTGAAAAGATTTATATTTTTTTTCAAAAATAGATGAGAAATTTTTGAAAGATTTTTGAAAAATTTTTTGAAAAGAAAACAAAAAGAAAATTACCTAATCTGAGCAACAAGATGAACCGTCAGTTGTCCAAACTCGAACAATCCCCGGCAACGGCGCCAAAAACATTATGCACGAAATTGTGATCTCAGGCAACGGCGCTAAAAACTCTGTACGCACGTCTTAATAAATCGTTTTTCATTCATAACTTCGATACAACTAACCAGCAAGTGCACTGGGTCGTCCAAGTAATAAACCTTACGTGAGTAAGGGTCGATCCCACGGATATTGTTGGTATGAAGCAAGCTATGGTCACCTTGTAGATCTCAGTCAGGCGGATATAAAATAGTTATGGAGTTTTCAAAAATTAATAATAAAATAAGGATAGAAATACTTATGTATATCATTGGTGAGAATTTCAGATAAAGGTATAGAGATGCTTTCGTCCCTCTGAACTTCTGCTTTCCTGCTGTCTTCATCCAATCAATCCTACTCCTTTCCATGGCTGGCTTTATGTAAGGACATCACCGTTGTCAATGGCTACTTTTTATCCTCTCTGGAAAATGGTCCGATGCGCTGTCACTGCATGGCTAATCGTCTGGAGGCATCACCCTTGTCAATGGCTGCATCCCATCCTCTTGTGAAAATGGTCCAAATGCTTTGTCACAGCACGGCTAATCATCTGAGGTTCTCGATCATACTGGAATAGGATTCACCCTCCTTTTGCGTCTGTCACTACGCCAGCACTCGCGAGTTTGAAGTTTGTCACAGTCATTCAATCCCAGAGTCCTACTCGAAATACCACAGACATGGTTTAGACTTTCCGGACTCTCATGAATGCCGCCATCAATCTAGATTATACCACGAAGATTCTGATTAAGAGATCCAAGAGATATTCATTCAATCTAAGGTGGAACGGAAGTGGTTGTCAGGCACGCGTTCATGCGGGAATGATGATGATTGTCACGTTCATCACATTAAGGTTGAAGTGCGAATGAATATCTTGGAAGCGGAATAAGTTGAATTGAATAGAAAAACAGTAGTACTTTGCATTAATCTTTGAGGAACAGCAGAGCTCCACACCTTAATCTATGGAGTGCAGAAACTCTACCGTTGAAAAATACATAAGTGAATACAAGGTAAGCATGGCCGAGTGGCCAGCCTCCCATGGGGGTCTAGAGATCTAAAAAATGATCAAAAGATGTCTAATACAATAGTTAAAAGTCCTATTTATACTAAACTAGTTACTAGGGTTTACAGAAGTAAGTAATTGATGCATAAATCCACTTTCGGGGCCCACTTGGTGTGTGCTTGGGCTGAGCTTGAATGTTACATGTGTAGAGGTCAATCTTTGAGTTGAACGCCAGGTTGTAACATATTTCTGGCGTTCAACTCTGGTTTGTGACGTGTTTCTGGCGTTTAACTCCAGATAGCAGCGTAGAACTGGCGTTCAACGCCCATGTGCGTCGTTTAAACTCGGCCAAAGTATGGACTATTATATATTGCTGGAAAGCCCTGGATGTCTACTTTCCAACGCAATTGGAAGCGCGCTATTTTGAGTTCTGTAGCTCTAGAAAATCCATTTTGAGTGCAGGGAGGTCAGAATCCAACAGCATCAGCAGTCCTTCTTCAACCTCTGAATCTGATTTTTGCTCAAGTCCCTCAAATTCAGCCAGAAAATACCTGAAATCACAAAAAAACACACAAACTCATAGTAAATTCCAGAAATGTGAATTTAACATAAAAACTAATGAAAACATCCCTAAAAGTAACTAGATTCTACTAAAAACATACTAAAAACAATGCCAAAAAGCGTATAAATTATCCGCTCATCACTGCCGCTGCTGAAATGAACAAATATGGGATCATTGCGTTTAAATTCGATGGGTTCGACTAACTGAGGTAGGGGTGCATTTCTTAAACTTGTTTTACTTTCCAGAGTTGTTATAAATCGATATTAATGCATAAAATACATTTTTTTTTGTGATTTCGTAAGTCTTATGAATTGAATTGAGTTATTTTGGATGAATGAAATTATTAGTTTGATTGATAGATTGATCGATTGAAAAAGTTGGATATTTTGATTAGTTGATTGATGTTGTTAAAGTGGTTTTCCTTGAATTATTGGAAGAGATTTATTATTGGCATTTAGTTTAATTTTGGAAACGATTTGATTTTTAGAAAAGATTTAATATTGAAATTCGATTTGATATTGAATCCGACTTGATATCGGAATTTGATTTTAAAATAAATTTGGAAAGGACTTGATATTTGAAAGCGGTTTGTTTATTGAGAATGATTTGCTATTTTGGAAATGATTCGAAAAGGGTTTGAGGAATGGTCTGGTTTGAAACTGTCTGAGAAGACCGAGGATTCTTAATTATTAATTGATGATGTCGATTGAAGATGATTTAAATTGCAATTTATAGGATTGGTAGATTGAATTCTGGATTTTGTAATTTCCTTGGGTTGAGTGTTGTTGTTGTGATAATGGTAATTGGAAGTGATTTAAATGATTAACAGGCGTTTGGTTTGATTTGGTTGGGACCCGAAAAGGGTGGCAGAGTCTGAATTTTAGAGGAGATGCTGCCAAAATTTTATATAATTGGAAGTTTCGCCTGAAGTAATTGTTTAAAAAGATTTAGTTTCTAAACATTATATGTTTTAATATTGACTTATTTAGAAAAGAAAGAATTATGTTTTAAAATAGGATTGTTGATTAATGGAACGGAAAGAAGGATGATGAGGATTGACTTTGAAATGTGATTTTTGAATGAATTTGGAAATGAGATATGGATTGACGAATGATGATGATATTGAGAATGGCTTAGATCTTGATGAATGATGAATGAATTATTTATATGGCTTATGAATTTGAAATATTTGAGATACGAGGTTCCCTGGATTAAGTGTTGTGGCTTGCCACCACGTATACCAGGTTGAAAACTCGATACTCTGTTGACCCTATGACGTAAGTGTGACCGGGCACTATATAAATTCCCGGGAATGTTACCCCCATTGAGTAATATTGATTATTTGAGAAAAAGCTATGCATAGACTCTTGGGGATGCATGCCGGGGGACAGTCTAAGGTCAATTCAGACTTGTCGGGTTGGCTGGATAACCGACAGATGAGCCTCATCAGCCATAGGACAGGCATGCATCATATGCATTTGTATGCTTTGTTTGGGTTTGAACTTTTTTGGGTTTGCCTAATTGCTAAACTATTCTTAACTGCTACTTGAACTATTTGCTGTAACTGCTACCTAAACCTGTGCTTTCCTTGTCTGTCTTGTCTGTGTTTGTCCTGGTGTGCTATATTTGAGAATGACCTTTGGTGCTAAATTAATGATTGTGTGTTGTTTGATTATGTGGTTGGTTTCTGATTGAGATTTTCTTATAAGAAAGGAAAGGTTTCGGATTTCTGATAGATTAAAAATTGTTTCTTTGAAAAGGTTTTGAACGATTACCTATTGGTTTTTAAAAGATTCATAAGGCAACGATAATCACTAAGTTTGAAAAGGATTTTCTTATTAAATATCTTCTTATGACAACTTTGAAACTCCATGGTGAGTGATGAGCGGATAATTTATACGCTTTTTGGCATTGTTTTTAGTATGTTTTTAGTATATTTTAGTTAGTTTTTATTATGTTTTTATTAGTTTTTATTTAAAAATCACATTTCTAGACTTTACTATGAGTTTGTGTATTTTTTTGTGATTTCAGGTATTTTCTGGCTGAAATTGAGGGACCTGAGCAAAAATCTGATTCAGAGGCTGAAAAAGGACTGCAGATGCTGTTGGATTCTGACCTCCCTTCACTTGAAGTGGAGTTTTTGGAGCTACAGAATCCCAATTGGCACGCTCTCAATTGCGTTGGAAAGTAGACATCCTGGGCTTTCCAGCAATATATAATAGTTTATACTTTGCCCGAGATTTAATGGCCCAAATTGGCGTTCCAAGTCAGCATAAAATTTCTGGCGTCAAAACGCTAGAACTGGCATAAAAGCTGGAGTTAAACCCCCAAACTGTCACAAAAGCTGGCGTTTAACTCCAAGAAAAGTCTCTACATGTGAAAGCTTCAATGCTCAGCCCAAGCACACACCAAGTGGGCCCGAAAGTGGATTCTGCATCATCTACTCATTTCTGTAAACCCTAGGCTACTAGTTTTCTATAAATAGGACCTTTTGCTATTGTATTTACACACCTCATGACACTTTACACGTTTCATATTGTATTCTCTATGGCATGAGTCTCTAAACCCCATGGTTGGGGGTGAGGAACTCTGCTGTGTCTCGATGAATTAATGCAATTACTACTGTTTTCCATTCTATCACACTTGTTTCTATTCTAAGATATTCACTCGCATTTCAACTTGATGAATGTGATGATCCGTGACACTCATCATTATTCTCACCTATGAACGCGTGCCTGACAACCACCTCCATTCTATCTGCAATAGCTTGAGTGCATATCTCTTGGGTTTCTAATCTAAGATTAGAACCTTCGTGGTATAGGCTAGAATTGCTGACGGCCATTCCTGAGATCCGGAAAGTCTAAACCTTGTCTGTGGTATTCCGAGTAGGATCTGGGAAGGGATGACTGTGATGAGCTTCAAACTCATGAGTGCTGGGCGTAGTGACAGACGCAAAAGGATCAATGGATCCTATTCCAACATGAGTGAGAACCGACAGATGTTTAGCCGTGCAGTGACAACGCATTTGGACCATTTTCACTGAGAGGACAGATGGTAGCCATTGACAACGGTGATCCACCAACATATAGCTTGCCATGGAAGGAGCCTTGCGTGCATGAAGAAGAAGACAGTAGGAAAGCAGAGATTCAGAAGATAGAGCATCTCCAAAACCTCAACCTGTTCTCCATTACTGCAAAACAAGTATTTATTTCATGTTCTTTTACTTTTTACAATTAAATATGAGAATTATTGATATCCTGACTAAGAGTTACAAGATAACCATAGCTTGCTTCAAGCCTACAATCTCTGTGGGATCGACCTTTACTCACGTAAGGTATTACTTGGACGACCCAGTGCACTTGCTGGTTAGTTGTGCGGAATTGCAAAAGTGTGATTGTGATTTCGTGCACCAAGTTTTTGGCGCCGTTACCGGGGATTGTTCGAGTTTGGATAACTGACGGTTTATTTTGTTGCTTAGATTAGGAAAAATTTTTCTTTTTGATTTAGAGTCTTCTATTATTGTTTTTGGTTAAAATTTTAAAATCCTTATTTTATTTTATTTTTCTAAATTATTTTCGAAAATTTTCAAAACCAATAACTTCATAATTTAGTCTTCTGTTTGAGTTTAGTTTCATATTTTAAGTTTGGTGTCAACTGCATAAGTTTATTTTTCTTTCATTTTTTTTCGAATTATTAGTGCTCAGAGTATAAAAAAATTTTAAGTTTGGTGTCCTTTGTGTTTCGGTTTTCTTAAAAGTTTTTCAAAAGTTGCTCTCAGTGTTCACATTGATATTCAAAGTTTTCCTGCTTGTTTTCTTTGTTTTGATCTAAAAATTCTAAGCTTGGTGTCATTTTATTGTTTTTCTCTTTTCTCATTAAATTCAAAATCCCTTTCAAAAATCATATCCAAAGTTTTTCAAATCTTCTTAATTAAGTAATTATTCTAGTTTTTGAATTTATTTTTCCTTTTTCTTTTTGTTTTCGAAATTTATATTTTAATTTCTAATTATTTTATTTTATTTTATTTTTTTATTTATTCGGTTTGTTTTTAATCAAATAAAATAAAAATAAAAATATATTTTATTTGCAATTCACATCAATTTCCTTTTCTCCATCATGGACCTAAGTGGAAATGAACAGTCCAAAAGGACTCTGGGGTCATATGCTAACCCCATTACGGCTGTATATGGGAGTAGCATCTGTGTACCTCCCATCAAAGCAAGCAGTTTTGAGCTAAATCCTCAGCTCATTATCATGGTGCAGCAAAATTGCCAGTATTCCGGTCTTCCATAGGAAGAACCTACTGAGTTTCTGGCACAGTTCTTACAAATTTCTGACACAGTACGTGATAAAGAAGTGGGATCAGGATATCTACAGATTATTACTGTTTCCATTTGCTGTAAAAGATCAAGCTAAGAGGTGGTTAAATAACCAACCCACAGCAAGTATAAGAACATGGAAACAATTGTCAGATAAATTCCTGAATCAATATTTCCCTCCAAAAAGGATGACACAGCTAAGGCTGGACATCCAAGGCTTTAAATAAGAGGATAATGAATCTCTTTACAATACCTGGGAGAGGTACAGGGGGATGCTAAGGAAATGCCCCTCTGAAATGTTTTCAGAGTGGGTGCAGTTAGACATCTTTTACTATGGGCTTACAGAAAAAGATCAAATATCTCTAGATCACTCAGCTGGTGGATCTATACATATGAGAAAGACAATTGAAGAGGCTCAAGAGCTCATTGATACATTTGCTAGAAATCAGCATCTGTACTTGAGTAATGAATCCTCCCTGAAAGAAGAGGCGAAAGTAGTATCCATTGAACTTAGTCCTCAGGAACAAGTTGCTGAACTCAATCAGCAATTGCTTATTATAACAAAACAATTCGTAGAATTCAAAGAGATGCTCCAATACACTAAAAGTGCTAACCAGAATATGGAAGCACAATTGGATCAGACAAGACAGCAGCTATCTAAACAGATAACAGAAGAATGCCAAGCTGTTGAATTAAGGATTGGGAAGACATTAAATGTCTCAACTCAAGGCAACAGAAAGTCAAGGAAGGAACAACTGACAGAGGATGAGCAGACCACTGCCCAAAATCCCTCTGAGGATAGTAAGAGCCCAGAGAGGAATAATTCTGGCATTCAAATGCCCAATCCATGGCCAGTTCTGGCGTTCAAACGCCAGAAAAGGGTAGGAATATGGCGTTAAACGTCCATCCATCTCCCTATCCTGGCGTTCAAACGCCAATGAGGGATCAGACACCTGAAAGTGCTGATAATAACTCCCTCAAGAAGGCTTCTCAACCTGCCTCTGTAGAAAATAAATATGCAGCAACTAAGGTTGAAGAATATAAAGCCAAAATGCCTTATCCTCAGAAACTCTGCCAAGCGAAACAGGATAAATAATTTGCCCGCTTTGCAGACTATCTTAGGACTCTTGAAATAAAGATCCCGTTTGTAGAGGCACTCAAGCAAATACCCTCTTATGCTAAGTTCATGAAAGAGATCTTAAGTAATAAGAAGGATTGGAGAGAAAATGAAAAAGTTTTCCTCACTGAAGAATGCAGTGCAATCATTCTGAAAACCTTACCAGAGAAGCTTAAAGATCCCGGAAGCTTTATGATACCATGCACATTGGAGGGTACTTGTACCAAGACAGCTCTATGTGATCTTGGGGCAAGTATCAACCTAATAGCTACATCCACTATCAGAAATCTTGGCTTGACTGAAGAAGTCAAACCAACCCGAATATGCCTCCAACTTGTTGATGGCTCCATTAAATATCCATCAGGCATAATTGAGGACATGATTGTTAAGGTTGGGCCATTTGCCTTCCCCACTGACTTTGTAGTACTGGAAATAGAGGAGCACAAGAGTACAACTCTCATTCTAGGAAGACCCTTCCTAGCAACTGGACAAACTCTCATTGATGTCCAAAAAGGGGAGGTGACCCTGAGAGTCAATGAGGATGAGTTTTAAGTTAAATGTTGTCAAAGCTATGCAGCATCCAGACACAGCAAATGACTGCATCATCGTTGATATTATTGACTCCTTGGTGAAAGAGATTAATATGACTGAAAGTCTCGAATCAGAGCTAGAGGACATCTTTAAAGATGTTCAACCTGATCTGGAGGAACCAGAGAAAACGGAAGAACCTCTGAAAACTCCTCAGAAAGAGGAGAGGCCTCCTAAACCCGAGCTCAAACCACTACCACCATCCCTGAAATATGCGTTTCTAGGAGAAGATGACACTTTTCCTGTGATCATAAGCTCTGCCTTAAAGCCACATGAAGAGAAAGCACTACTTCAGGTACTAAGGACACACAAGATAGCTCTTGGGTGGTCCATAAGTGACCTTAAGGGCATTAGCCCTGCAAGATGCATACACAAGATCCTATTAGAGGATGTGCTAAGCCAGTGGTTCAACCACAGAGGTGGTTAAATCCAGCCATGAAGGAAGTGGTGCAGAAAGAGGTTACTAAATTACTAGAGGCTGGGATTATTTATCCTATTTCTGATAGCCCCTGGGTGAGCCCTGTCCAAGTCGTCCCAAAAAAGGGAGGTATGACAGCGATTCATAATGAAAAAAATAAACTGATTCCTACAAGAATAGTTACAGGGTGGCATATGTGTATTGACTACAGAAGGCTCAATACAGCCACTAGAAAGGAGCATTTTCCTTTACCATTCATAGACCAGATGCTAGAAAGATTAACAGGTCATGACTATTACTGCTTTTTGGATGGCTATTGGTGCACGAAATTGTGATCATCAACAATGGCGCCAAAGGACTTGGAGCTTTCAAACGTGAATCACACTTTGTCACAATTTCGCACAACTAACCAGCAAGTGCACTGGGTCGTCCAAGTAATAAACCTTACGTGAGTAAGGGTCGATCCCACGGAGACTGTCGGCTTGAAGCAAGCTATGGTCACCTTGTAAATCTCAGTCAGGCGAATTCAGATGGTGATGGAGAATTGATAATTAAAAGATAAATAAAACATAAAATAAAGATAGAGATACTTATGTAATTCATTGGTAGGAATTTCAGATAAGCGTCTGAAGATGCTTTGTTCCTCCTGAACCTCTGCTTTCCCATTGCTTTCTTCCAATCATTCATACTCCTTTCCATGGCAAGATTTATGTTGGGCATCACTGATAAACCACTATTTTATGGTTTATCTTGTGCTTAATTGAGTGGATTTTATCAACTCTTTACCCACTTATTCATACTATTTGCATGGTTTTACATTTGCCTTCCTACTTATGTGCTTTGATTGAAAACATGCTTCTTTGGTCTTAAGTTCCCTATGTTTAATCCTCTCTTATTACCATTAGATGCCTTGATATGTGTGTTAAGTGATTTCAGAGATTACAGGGCAGAAATGGCTCAGAGGATGGAAAGGAAGCATGCAAAAGTGGAAGGAATACAAGAAGTTAGAGAAATTGCTAAGCTGTCCAGCCTGACCTCTTCGCACTCAAACGGCTATAACTTTAGCTACAGAGGTCCAAACGACGCGGTTCCAGTTGCGTTGGAAAGCTAACGTCCGGGAATTCGATTTGATATATAATATGACATAGTTGCCCTAACGCTAGGCAATGCGACTGCATGCTCCATGCGGACGCATCGCAGTGACGGAAATTCAGCATGTTTGAATTCGCAACCAGCGAATTCTGGGTTGTTTCTGACCCAGTTCTCGGCCAAGAAAACACAGATTAGAGGCTATAAAGTGAGGGAATGCATCCATTCATAAACGGGCTCTCATAATTCACTTCTCATGATTTAGATTTAGTTTGAGAGGGAGATTCTCTCCTCTCTCTTTAGGATTAGGATTTAGATTTAGGATTTTATTCGCTTTCAGGATTATCTCTGTTTATCAGGTTCAACATTCCTTTTTATTTACTCTTGCAATTTTATGAATTCTTCCATGTTACAGATTACTCTTTTGAATTAATATTACTTGAGGTATTTCAGTTTAATATTGCTTTCTTTTATTTACATTATTGTTATTCCCATCTGAAGACATTTTTATTCCAGTAAATTTACTTTTTCCCCTTTTGGTCTTGGTTAAGAAAGCAGTAATTCAGGAGTTATCTTAGCTCAACAAAATTGATAACTGTTATCTTTGATAATTGAACTGAACTTCAATAATCACAATCTTTTCTTAGGAAATAAATAGGATTCGAAGATCAAACTAATTAGTCCCTTGACTTTCCTTTGCTTTAGTAAAGGTTAACTAAGTGGAATTAAGATTCAACTTTCATTATTATTGATAAGGATAACTAAGTCTGGACTTCTAATTTCTCATACCTTGCCAAAAGTTTATTTTATAGTTATTATTATTTTATTTTACTTGTCATTCAACTAACTTTTTACCTTAATCCAAAACCCCAAAACACACTTTTTCATAACCAATAACAAGAACACCTCCCTGCAATTCCTTGAGAAGACGACCCAAGGTTTAAGTACTCGGTTATCAATTTTAAGGGGTTTGTTACTTGTGACAACCACAACGTTTGTATGAAAGAACTTTTGAAGGTTTAGAAACTATACTTGCAACGAGGATTTATCCGCAAATTTCTAGACCACGCAAAAGTTCCTCTCATCAAAATGGCGCCGTTGCCGGGGAATTGCAAACGTGTGCCTTATTATTGGTTATTGTAAATATTTTATTTTTGCTTGTTTATTTGTTTTTATTTTTGTTCTTATTTTTGTTTTTTCTTAAGTTAAGAGGTTATTGGTTTTATTTTTAAAATTTTTATTTTATCTTATCTTATTTCAAAAATCAAATTTCAACATTCAAATTTAAAAATTTTCAAAATTCAAGTTTAAAAATTTTCAAATTTCAAATTTCAAAAATTCAAAATTCAAAAATTTAAAATTCAAAATTTTAAAATTTAATTTTCAAATTCAAAATTTAAATAACCTTTTAATTTAAATTTATTTTTATTTTTGTTTTTAATTTTTTATTAGCTACTATGAATTCTCACCCCTCTCGCTTCAAGTTTGATTCCAATGTTGTTGTTAGGAATGGAAACTATAATGAGAACTGACATCAAGGTTGGAAGAATCAAAGATGGAAGGAGTCACAAGGATTTAATCAACCCTCATGGCAACAACCACCTCCAATGGACTATCAACAACCATTCTGTAATGCATATCAAGGCAATGGCTATGGTGAGCACTCTTTTGATTATCAACAACCACCACTATACGCCTATGAACCCCCTCCTCAACATAACTTTGGACCACCAAACTCACAAGCCCCTTTCCGCCATTCACCTCCATATGACCCTAACCCTCAACCACCATACCAACCACCTTATGAGCTATCTGAACCATATATAGAACCACCCCAATTCCAACCCAATTACTCACAAGAACCACCACTTCAATATTCACCATCTCCATATCCATCAATCCAAGAGCACTATGATCCTATTTATGAAAGCCAAGCGCTTCAAGAGTCAAAGGATCGTTTCAAGGAAACAGTGGATCGATTTCAGGCAACCATTCGTCAATTGGAGCAAGCGATAAATCAATTAGCTTCCCGACGTTCGGACACTCAAGGAACCCCCATGGCTTCATGTGGACAATCTAATGAAGAACGTAGCATGAAGGAGATACTAGAAACTCCAGTGAACAGTACGGAACATGACTTTGTACTGGAACAAGTGGAGGAAGCCGGAATTATTGAAGAAGAAGAAGTGGTTGAAGACTTAGGAGATGCAGAACCTCCATGGGAAAGTCCAGTCATAGAACCCCCTTCCAAGACGTTTGAAATTGATGCTGAGGAGGGTGTACAACCTCCAAGACATATCACAGTTGAAGACTTGGAAGAGGTTGATCAAGAGATGGAGATTCAAGAAGAAGAAGCATAACCTCCCATGCCCTTGGAAAGCAATGAAGAGAAGATTGAATTGGAAGAAAGCTACCAAGAGGAAGAGGTTGAAATTGAAAAAGCTTGCAAAGAGGTGGTAATTATCAGAGAAGAGCACAAGGGAGTAGAGCTTGTAATTTCATTAAAAACACCTCCCCCTAAGTTGCCATCATCCTTCAGAACATTCAAGTGGGTAAAATTCATATCCCTTAGCTTTCTAATTCCACTTGAATATGGGCTACTGGAGACGGATGGTCAACTTAGAACTCTTTGTGGCATTAAGAGTAAGAGGAAGATGGTCAGTGGTAAGAACTGTCCTGCAAAGATCATTATGGTTGGAAGCTTTAAGTTTAAACGCAAAGGTTGGTGTAGAGCTCAATTGAATGGGTCTAGGAAGTTGTTTGGACGCTTCAGTGAGAATTCTAAAGCTGAATCACCCGGATGGAATCATGATAATCAACTTGAAGACGGGTGCAAAAGCAAGATTTGGGATCCCGGAATTCATTCTGGCAATCAACACTCTTGGGGCCTTGTAACTTGCTTTAACTTACTTGAAGGCTTTCTGCGCTTAGTTTGGGACCCCGGAAGTTACTGGAATCACAAACATTGGTGGAGATTCCTGGATGAGTTCAAGCTCAAGCCACCATAATAGGGAGCTCACCAAATGTCCAACCTAAGGACTTTAACTAAAAGTGTTAGGTGGGAGACAACCCACCATGGTATGATCGTTTTTTTTTTCAATTTTATTTCATGTTGTTTGTTTTTATTTTATTTTAATTTTCATTGAACCTGGAAGTTTTCATAGCATTCACATTAAGCATTGCATTCTGCATATTGCATTAAAAAAAAAGCACGCACGCGACGCAGCAGCGTCGCTGACGCGTCCGCGTCACCAGTGCAATAGGAAGAAAAGAAAACGAACAGATAGTCACGCGAGAGCGTGGCTGGAGGCGTGCCAATGGCACAAATCGTACCACGCAACCGCATCGCTGATGCGACCGCGTCATATGGGAATAATGGCCTCCCACGCGACCGCGTGCCCCATGCGGCCGCGTGACCAGGATTTCGACGTAATAATGGTGCACTGCCGAAAGTTGTGCTAGAGTGGTGCTGGACTAGCACTGGACGCGCAGTCCATCTCACGCGACCGCGTGCCCCACACGGCTGCGTCACATCCTACTAAGTGGCCACTCGCGTGATCGCATGCCCCATGCGATCGCGTCACCCAATATTTGGCAATTAATGATTTTTGAACAGAGAGTTGTGCGAGAGCGAGGCTACCCTCGCGCCAGTAGCATAAAACAGGTCACGCGACCGCGTGACCGACACGACCGCGTCAATAAGTTTAAGCACGAGCCGCGCGACCGCGTGCCCCATGCGACCGTGTCGCTTGCGCTGCACAACTTATCCTAATTTGCCAAATATCTTATCTTTTCTTCCCCAATCCTAATTTTTCCTCCCTCCTTTCTTACTTACTTCTTCTTCCCTTCTTTCCCTTCTCATTCTTCTTATCTTCTATTTTATTTTATTTAATTTATTTGCATACTTTCATTCATTGCATATTTTTATTTTTCTAAATTTACTATTTTACCATTGGTGTTCAAATGTTCTTATTCAACTGTTACATCTTTTCTGGTATTTTCTTGGTGCTTAATGACTTGTTTAATTCTGATTGAGTAATATTATTTAAATCAATGCCAATCTTTTATATCTGTATTACTTTTGCATTGACATGAATTTATATTATCTCTCTTCCCCATTGTTGTACATTTTGTACCACTGGCATGCCATGGCTTCTATTGTTTTCTTACTTGCATGTTGTAACTACCATGTAATTGAGATCCTTATTATTTGGCATTAACCCACCCATACTGTATTTATTTTTCTATCTTTATTTCTGGGTTACTCTTCTTCCCTTTTTCTTTCAGAATGGCCACCCGGAAGAGAACCGGAAGACGTTTACATGGGGAGACAGGCAAGTCAATCTGCACAATCTATAGAGAAAAGTATCAGTTGAAGCCACCCGTCCACTTGCACATCTTAGCATGCACCGAGGACGGTGCAATCTTTAAGTGTGGGGAGGTCGACACCGATCTCCATGGGTTAGTTACCTTCTTTTCAACACCAATACTCTTATTTTCTTTATTTGTTTATTGTTACATCTGCATATTTGATTGCATGTTTATTTGATTTTGTGTATTTAGTTACTACTTGGTTAAAGTAATAAATTCCTTTTTAAGACTCTATTTTTGAAAATTTTCACTAATTTAAATTGAAAAATTTTTTTATGTTAAAACTTGTTTGGAAGTTGTATTTGGAACATGGTTTTTGAGGCAAAGAACACACAACCTGTGAGATTTTGAGCTTATTTACATGGTTACATTATCCAACCATAAATTTTTATTCTTGTGTGTTTTCTTCTCTATAATTGCAATCTTTGCTTTGTTCCATTCTATATGTCCAATGTTTAATGTGTTACATGCTTGCATATGATTGAGGTCATTGTTTGATTTTAGCTCACTTATTCCAAATAAGCCTACCCTTTAAATCACCCTTGTCAGCCACTTTAAGCCTCTTAATCCCCATTTGTTCTGTTTTATAACCACATTACTAGCCTTAAGTAGAAAAACAAATTAAAAATCCCAAGTTGAATCCTTGGTTAGCTTAAGATAGATATTGTGTATAATTTAAGTATGGGAAATTTTATGGGAACATAAGATGATAAAAAAAAAGGGGGAATTAATTTGAATAAGTTATTCAAAAATTTGGGAAGCATGCTCATGTGAAATCAAAATAATTAAATTACCATGTGCATTGAAAAAAAAATCTATTAAGTAATTAAATAAGGGGATACAAAAAAAAAAGGGAAAAGAAAAGAAAAGAGAAAGAAAAAATAATATTACCCCAAATGCAAAATAAAAAGAATCAATGCACATGGGACAAGATTCAAAAATTAGTTTGATACATGAGCATGTAATACAGAAGTGGGAAAATTCGAGTAGCTAGGTAAAGTATTTTAAAATTATATAAAGTATGTATATGTTAGATGAGATCTTAGACTAATCAAGGATTTACTTTATAAAACTCACTTGGCCATACATATATCCTTATACCCTTACCTTAGCCCCATTACAACCTTGAAAAGACCTCATGATGTTTGTATTGATACATTAAATATTGTTGATTGGTTAGATGAAAAACAAAGTTTAGAAAGCATGACTAGGGAAGAGTAGAGTGATTAACCCTAGACACTTGAGAGTTAGAGTGATATACACTACCAGTAAGGGTTTAGTGCTTAATTCTATGTTCCCTGCTTTCATGAGCTATCTTCTTACAAGTTTACTTGCTTTTTATTGTATGATTTGAATTAGTGAAATCTGATTTATGTTTGTCTTGAAAAGCTTATTTACTTTTAACCAAGTAGGTAGAAATATTTTTGCATTTAGTTGCATTCATATAGATAGGTTGCATTTCATATTAATCTATCATTCCTCTTCACTTCTTTATAGCTTCTCTTGAGCTTAGCATGAGGACATGCTAATGTTTAAGTGTGGGGAGGTTGATAAACCACTATTTTAGGGTTTATCTTGTGCTTAATTGAGTGGATTTTATCAACTCTTTACCCACTTATTCATACTATTTGCATGGTTTTACATTTGCCTTCCTACTTATGTGCTTTGATTGAAAACATGCTTCTTTGGTCTTAAGTTCCCTATGTTTAATCCTCTCTTATTACCATTAGATGCCTTGATATGTGTGTTAAGTGATTTTAGAGATTACAGGGCAGGAATGGCTCAGAGGATGGAAAGGAAGTATGCAAAAGTGGAAGAAATACAAGAAGTTAGAGAAATTGCTAAGCTGTCCAGCCTGACCTCTTCGCACTCAAACGGCTATAACTTTAGCAATAGAGGTCCAAACGACGCGGTTTCAGTTGCGTTGGAAAGCTAACGTCCGGGGCTTCGATTTGATATATAATATGCCATAGTTTCTTTGACGCTAGGCAACGCGATCGCGTGCTCCATGCGGACGCGTTGCAGTGACGGAAATTCAGCATGTTTGAATTCGCAACCAGCGAATTCTGGGTTGTTTCTGACCTAGTTCTCGGCCCAGAAAACACAGATTAGAGGCTATAAAGTGAGGGAATGCATCCATTCATAAACGGGCTCTCATAATTCACTTCTCATGATTTAGATTTAGTTTGAGAGGGAGATTCTCTCTTCTCTCTTTAGAATTAAGATTTAGATTTAGGATTTTATTCGCTTTCAGGATTATCTCTGTTTATCAGGTTCAACATTACTTTTTATTTACTCTTGCAATTTTATGAATTCTTCCATGTTACAGATTACTCTTTTGAATTAATATTACTTGAGGTATTTCAGTTTAATATTGCTTTCTTTTATTTACATTATTGTTATTCCCATCTGAAGATATTTTTATTCCAGTAAATTTACTTTTTCCCCTTTTGGTCTTGGTTAAGAAAGCAGTAACTCAGGAGTTATCTTAGCTCAACATAATTGATAACTGTTATCTTTGATAATTGAACTGAACTTCAATAATCACAATCTTTTCTTAGGAAATAAATAGGATTCGAAGATCAAACTAATTAGTCCCTTGACTTTCCTTTGCTTTAGTAAAGGTTAATTAAGTGGAATTAAGATTCAACTTTCATTATTATTGATAAGGATAACTAAGTCTGGACTTCTAATTTCTCATACCTTGCCAAAAGTTTATTTTATAGTTATTATTATTTTATTTTACTTGTCATTCAACTAACTTTTTACCTTAATCCAAAACCCCAAAACACACTTTTTCATAACCAATAACAAGAACACCTCCCTGCAATTCCTTGAGAAGACGACCCGAGGTTTAAATACTTGGTTATCAATTTTAAGGGGTTTGTTACTTGTGACAACCACAACGTTTGTATGAAAGGACTTTTGAAGGTTTAGAAACTATACTTGCAACGAGGATTTATCCACAAATTTTTAGACCACGCAAAAGTTTCTCTCATCAATCACCGTTGTCAATGGCTACTTCCCGTCCTCTCAGTGAAAATGTTCAATGCACGCTGTCACCGCACGGCTAATCATCTGTCGGTTCTCGATCATGTTGGAATAGGATCCATTGATCCTTTTGCGTCTGTCACACGCCCAACACTCGTGAGTTTGAAGCTCGTCACAGTCATCCCTTCCCAGATCCTACTCAGAATACCACAGACAAGGTTTAGACATTCCAGATCTCAGGAATGGCCACCAATAATTCTAGCCTATACCACGAAGGTTCCAATCTTAGATTAGAAACCCAAGAGATACACATTCAAGCTTGTTTGCATGTAGAACGGAAGTGGTTGTCAGTCACGCGTTCATAGGTGAGAATGGTGATGAGTGTCACATAATCATCACATTCATCATGTTCTTGGGTGCGAATGAATATCTTGGAGAAGAAATAGACTTGAGTTGAATAGAAAAATAATAGTACTTTGTATTAATTCATGAAGAACAGCAGAGCTCCACACCTTAATCTATGGTGTGTAGAAACTCCACCGTTGAAAATACAAAAGTGATAATGGTGTAAGCATGGCCGAATGGCCAGCCTCCAAGGTCTAGGGACTAAACGTCCAAATATGATGTGTGTAAATACAATAGTAAAAGGTCCTATTTATAGAGAACTAGTAGCCCAGGGTTACAGAAATAAGTAATTAATGCAGAAATCTTCTTCCGGGCCCACTTGGTGTGTGCTTTGGCTGAGCATTGAAGCTTCCATGTGTAGAGACTTTTCTTAGAGTTAAACGCCAGCTTTTGTGCCAGTTTGGGCGTTTAACTCCAGCTTTTGTGCCAGTTCTGGCGTTAAACGCCAGAATTCTTGAGCTGATTTGGAATGCCTGTTTGGGCCATCAAATCTCGGGCAAAGTATGGACTATTATATATTGCTGGAAAGCCCAGGATGTCTACTTTCCAACGCAGTTAAGAGCACACCAATTGGGCTTCTGTAGCTCTAGAAAATCCACTTCGAGTGCAGGGAGGTCAGAATCCAACAGCATCTGCAGTCCTTTTTCAGCCTCTGAATCAGATTTTTGCTCAGGTCCCTCAATTTCAGCCAGAAAATACCTGAAATCACAGAAAAACACACAAACTCATAGTAAAGTCCAGAAATGTGATTTTTAAATAAAAACTAATAAAAACATAATAAAAACTAACTAAAATATACTAAAAACATACTAAAAATAATGCCAAAAAGCGTATAAATTATCCGCTCATCACAACACCAAACTTAAATTGTTGCTTGTTCCCAAGCAACTAAAAATCAAATAGGATAAAAAGAAGAGAATATACAATGAATTCCAAAAACATCTATGAAGATCAGTATTAATTAGATGAGCGGGGCTTTTAGCTTTTTGCTTCTGAACAGTTTTCGCATCTCACTTTATCCCTTGAAGTTCATTATGATTGGCATCTATAGGAACTCAGAATCCGGATAGTGTTATTGATTCTCCTAGTTAAGTATGTTGATCTTGAACACAGCTACTTTATGAGTCTTGGCCGTGACCCTAAGCATTTTGTTTTCAAGTATTACCACCGGATACATAAATGCCACAGACACATAACTGGGTGAACCTTTTCAGATTGTGACTCAGCTTTGCTAGAGTCCCCAATTAGAGGTGTCCAGAACTCTTAAGCACACTCTTTTTGCTTTTGGACCACAACTTTAACCGCTCAGTCTCAAGTTTTCACTTGACACCTTCACGCCACAAGCACATGGTTAGGGACAGCTTGGTTTAGTCGCTTAGGCCAGGATTCTATTCCTGTGGGCCCTCCTATCCACTGATGCTCAAAGCCTTGGATCCTTTTTATTTTACCCTTGCCTTTTGGTTTAAAGGGTTATTGGCTTTTTCTTCTTGCTTTTTCTGCTTGCTTTTTCTTCTTTTTTCTCTTTTTTTTTTTGCAAGCTTTTCACTGCTTTTTCTTGCTTCAAGAATCAATTTTATGATTTTTCAGATTATCAAATAACATTTCTCCTTTTCCATCATTCTTTCAAGAGCCAACAATTTTAACATTCATGAATCAAAAAATTCAAAAAATATGCACTGTTTAAGCATTCATTCAGAAAAACAATAGTATTGCCACCACATCAAAATAACTAAACTGTTTTAAAATTTGAAATTCATGCACTTCTTTTCTTTTTCAATTAAAAACATTTTTCATTTAAGAAAGGTGATGGATTCATTTTCATTGCTTTAAGGCATAGACACTTAGACACTAGTGATCATGTAATAAAGACACAAACATAAATAACATAAGGCATAATTTTCGAAAAACAGAAAATAAAGAACAAGGAAATTAAAGAATGGGTCCACCTTAGTGATGGCGGCTTGTTCTTCCTCTTGAAGATCTTATGGAGTGCTTGAGCTCCTCAATGTCTCTTCCTTGCCTTTGTTGCTCCTCTCTCATGGTTCTTTGGTCTTCTCTAATTTCATGGAGGAGGATGGAATGCTCTTGGTGTTCCACCCTTAGTTGTCCCATGTTGGAACTTAATTCTCCTAGGGAGGTGTTGATTTGCTTCCAATAGTTTTGTGGAGGAAATTACATCCCTTGAGGCATCTCAGGAATTTCATGATGAGGAAATTCCTCATGCTCTTGGTGAGGTTCTCTCATTTGCTCCATCCTTTTCTTAGTGATTGGCTTGTCCTCATCAATGAGAATATCTCTCTCTATGTCAATTCCAACTGAATTGCAGAGGTAACAAATGAGGTGAGTGAAGGCTAACCTTGCCACAGTAGAAGACTTGTCCGCCACCTTGTAGAGTTCTTGGGATATAACCTCATGAACTTCTACTTCCCTTCTAATCATGATGCTATAAATCATGATGGCTCGGTCTATAGTAACTTCAGACCGGTTGCTAGTGGGAATGATTGAGCGTTGAATGAACTCCAACCATCCCCTAGCCACGGGCTTGAGGTCATGCCTTCTTAGTTGAACCGGCTTCCCTCTTGAATCTCTCTTCCATTGGGCGCCCTCTTCACAGATGTCCTTGAGGACTTGGTCCAACCTTTGATCAAAGTTGACCCTTCTAGTGTATGGGTGTGCATCTCCTTGCATCATGGGCAAGTTGAATGCCAACCTTACATTCTCCGGACTAAAATCTAAGTATTTCCCCCGAACCATTGTAAGCCAATTCTTAGGGTCCGGGTTCACACTTTGATCATGGTTCTTGGTGATCCATGCATTGGCATAGAACTCTTGAACCATTAAGATTCCGACTTGTTGAATGGGGTTGGTAAGAACTTTCCAACCTCTTCTTCGGATCTCATGTCGGATCTCCGGATACTCATTCTTTTTGAGCTTAAAAGGGACCTTGGGGATCACCTTCTTCTTGGCCACAACTTCATAGAAGTGGTCTTGATGCACCCTTGAGAGGAATCTCTCCATCTCCCATGACTCGGAGGTGGAAGCTTTTGCCTTCCCTTTCCTCTTTCTAGAGGTTTCTCCGGCCTTTGGTGCCATAAATGGTTATGGAAAAACAAAAAGCTTTAGCTTTTACCACACCAAACTTAGAAGGTTTGCTCGTCCTTGAGCAAAAGAAGAAAGAAGAGAGTAGAAGAAGAAGAAATAGAGGAGATGGAAGGGGCTTAGTGTGTCGGCCAAGGGGGAGAAGTAGTGTGTATGTTGTGTGAAAATGAAGGAGTGAAGATGGGTTAATATAGGAGTGGAGAGGGGGGTAGGGTTCGGCCATTATGGGTGGGTTTGGATGGGAAAGTGGTTTGAATTTGAATGGTGAGGTAGGTGGGGTTTTATGAAGGATGGAGGTGAGTGGTGAAGAGAATGGTGGGATTTGATAGGTGAGGGGTTTTTGGGGAAGAGGTATTGAGGTGATTGGTGAGTGGGTGAAGAAGAGAGAGAGAGGTGGGGTAGGTGGGGATCCTGTGGGGTCCACAGATCCTGAGGTGTCAAGGATTTCTTATCCCTGCACCAAGTGGCGTGCAAAACGCCCCTTTCTGCCAATACTGGCATTAAACGCCAGGCTGCTGCCCATTTCTGGCGTTTAACGCCAGCTTCTTATCCATTCCTGGTGTTAAACGCCAGTCTAGTGCCCATTTCTGGCGTTAAATGCCCAGAATGGTGCCAGACTGGGCGTTTAACGCCCATTCTGCTACTCTTACTGGCGTTTAAACGCCAGTAAGTTTCTCCTCCAGGGTGTTCTGTTTTTAATTCTGTTTTTCAGTCTGTTTTTGCTCTTTCAATTGTTTTTGTGACTTCACATGATCATCAACCTACAGAAAACATAAAATAACAAAAGAAAATAGAAATTTAACATAGATAATTAAAGATTGGGTTGCCTCCCAACAAGCACTTCTTTAATGTCAATAGCTTGACAGTGGGCTCTCATGGAGCCTCACAGATGTTCAGAGCAATGTTGGAACCTCCCAACACCAAACTTAAAGTTTGAATGTGGGGGTTCAACACCAAACTTAAAGTTTGGTTGTGGCCTCCCAACACCAAACTTAGAGTTTGACTGTGGGGGCTCTGTTTCACTCTGTATTGAGAGAAGCTCTTCATGCTTCCTCTCCATGGTTATAGAGGGATATCCTTGAGCTTTAAACACAAGGGAGTCTTCATTCACTTGAATGATCAATTCTCCTCTGTCAACATCAATCACAGCTTTTGCTGTGGCTAGAAAGGGTCTGCCAAGGATGATGGATTCATCCATACACTTCCCAGTCTCTAGGATTATGAAGTCAGCAGGGATGTAGTGGCCTTCAAACTTTACCAAGACATCCTCTACAAGTCCATAAGCCTGTTTCTTTGAATTGTCTGCCATCTCCAGTGAGATTCTAGCAGCTTGTACCTCAATGATCCCTAGCTTCTCCATTACAGAGAGAGGCATGAGGTTTATGCTTGACCCTAGGTCACACAGAGCTTTCTCAAAGGTCATGGTGCCTATGGCACAAGGTATTGAGAATTTTCCAGGATCTTGTCTCTTCAGAGGTAATCTCTGCCTAGTCAAGTCATCCAGTTCTTTGATGAGCAAGGGGGGTTCATCCTCCCAAGTCTCATTACCAAATAACTTGGCATTTAGCTTTATGATTGCTCCAAGATACTTAGCAACTTGCTCTTCAGTAACATCTTCATCCTCTTCAGAGGAAGAATACTCATCAGAGCTCATGAATGGCAGAAGTAAATTCAATGGAATCTCTATGGTCTCTGTGTGAGCCTCAGATTCCCATGGTTCCTCATGAGGGAACTCCATGGAGGCCAGTGGACGTCCATTGAGGTCTTCCTCAGTGGAGATCACTGCCTCTTCCTCCTCTCCAGGTTTGGCCATGTGGGTTGTGGTTATGGCCTTGCACTCTCTTTTTGGATTCTCTTCTGTATTGCTTGGGAGAGTACTAGGAGGGAGTTCAGTAATTTTATTACTCAGCTGACCCACTTGTGCCTCCAAATTTCTAATGGAGGACCTTGTTTCAGTCATGAAACTTTGAGTGGTTTTGATTAGATCAGAGACTATGGTTGCTAAGTCAGAGGGGCTCTGCTTAGAATTCTCTGTCTATTGCTGAGAAGATGATGGAAAAGGTTTGCTATTGCTAAACCTATTTCTTCCACCATTACTGTTGTTGAAACCTTGTTGAGGTCTCTGTTGATCCTTCCATGAGAGATTTGGATGATTTCTCCATAAAGGATTATAGGTGTTTCCATAGGGTTCTCCCATGTAATTCACCTCTTCTATTGCTGGGTTCTCAGGATCATAAGCTTCTTCTTCAGAGGAAGCTTCCTTAGTACTGCCTGTTGCTGCTTGCATTCCAAACAGACTCTGAGAAATCATATTGACTTTTTGGGTCAATATTTTATTCTAAGCCAATATGGCATTCAGAGTATCAATTTTAAGAACTCCTTTCTTCTGATTTGTCCTATTATTCACAGGATTCCTTTCAGAAGTGTACATGAATTGGTTATTTGCAACCATTTCAATGAGTTCCTGAGCTTCTGCAGGCGTCTTCTTCAAATGAAGAGATCCTCCAGCAGAGCTATCCAATGACATCTTGGATAGTTCAGACAGACCATCATAGAATATACCTATGATACTCCATTCTGAAAGCATGTCAGAAGGGCATCTTCTGATCAATTGCTTGTATCTTTCCCAAGCTTCATAGAGGGATTCACCTTCCTTCTGTCTGAAGGTTTGGACTTCCACTCTAAGCTTACTCAATTTTTGAGGTGGAAAGAACTTTGCCAAGAAGGCATTGACTAGCTTTTCCTAAGAGTTCAGGCTTTCTTTAGGTTGTGAGTCTAACCATGTCCTAGCTCTTTCTCTTACAGCAAAAGGGAAGAGCATAAGTCTGTAGACCTTAGGATCAACCCCATTGGTCTTGACAGTGTCACAAATTTACAGAAATTCAGCTAAGAACTGATGAGGATCTTCCAATGGAAGTCCATAAAACTTGTAATTCTGTTGCATTAGAGAAACTAATTGAGGCTTAAGCTCAAAGTTGTTTGCTCCAATGGTAGGGATTGAGATGCTTCTCCCATAGAAGTCGGGAGTAGGTGCAGTAAAGTCACCAAGTACCTTCCTTGCATTGTTGGCATTGTTATTGTTTTCGGCTTCCATGGCTTCTTCTTGTTTGAAAATCTCTGTTTGGTCCTTTACAGAGAGTTGTACTTTAGCTTCTCTTAGCTTTTTCTTCAAGGTCCTTTCAGGTTCAGGATCAGCCTCAACAAGTATGCCTTTATCTTTGCTCCTGCTCATATGAAAGAGAAGAGAACAAGAAAGTAGAAAATCCTCTATGTCACAGTATAGAGATTCCTTGAGGTGTCAGAGGAAAAGTAGAATAGAAGGAGGAGATAGCTAGAAGAGAATTCAAACTTATCAAGAGGGATAGAGTTCGAATTGCACCTTGAGGAGGAGTGTTAGTCCCTTAAATAGAAGGATGTGAGAAGAGGGGAAGAATTTTTGAAAATAAATTAAAAAGATTTTGAAATAATAAAAGGAAATTTGAAAAGTTGATTGAGATTTTCGAAAATTAAGATTGGGAAAGAAATTAAGTGATTTTTGAAAAAGATTTTGAAATTAGAAATAAAAAAGATATGATTGAAACTTAATTTTGAAAAAGATGTGATTGAAAAGATATGATTGAGAAGATATGATTGAAAATCAATTTAGAAAGAGAAAGTTTTAAAATTAAAGTTGATTACTTAACTAACAAGAAATTAGAAGATATGATTCTAGAATTAAAACTTTTGATCCTTTCTTAATAGGCAAGTAACAACTAGAAAATTTTGAATTAAATTATTAATTGTAGCAAGGATTTTTTAAAATAGTAATAAAAAATTGAAAAGAAATTGATTTTGAAAAGATATGATAGAAAAGATATGATTTGAAAAAGATTTGACTTTGAAAAATTATGAAAATTTGAAAAAGATTTGAATTAAAAACAAAATCTTTCCTCTAGTGTCATCCTGGCATTAAACGCCCAGAATGGCATCCATTCTGGCGTTTAACGCCCAAAATCCTACCTTTTTGCCTGGCTGGCGTTTAAATGCCAGTTTTCCTTCTTCACTGGGCGTTTTGAACGCCCAGCTTTTTCTGTTTGATTCCTCTGCTGAATATTCTGAATCTTCAATTCTCTGTATTATTGACTTTAAAAGACATAGTTTTGAAAATTTTTTTGAATTTTTCAATGATGAGAAACAATCAAAATACAACTAATCTTAGGAAACTCAAATCAAACAAACAATGCATGCAGGACACCAAACTTAAAAAATTTTCATATAAGAGACACTAACAAATTGAGAATGCATATGAGAAACAACAAAACACACAAAACAAGAGAATTTAAAGATCGGAGCAATGAAATCATCAAGAACTACTAGAAGATCAATGAAGAACATAATGCATATATTCAAAAAATGCAAGAAGAATAAAGACATGCAATTGACACCAAACTTAAAAATTGATATTAGACTCAAACAAGAAACATAAAATATTTTTTATTTTTATGGTTTTATAAATTTTTTTTTTGTGATTTTTCGAAAATTGAGTGGAAAAGAGAAAAAAAGGGATTCAAAATTTTTAATAAGAATTCCAGGAATCATTGCAATGCTAGTCTAAGACTCCGGTCTAGGAATTAGACATGGCTTACTAGCCAGCCAAGCTTTCAATGAAAGCTCCGGTGCAAAACACTAGACATGGCCAATGGCCAGCCAAGCCTTAGCAGATCATTGCTAACAACAGCAAAATTGATAGAAATCAATAAGCTCTTGTGATGATAAGTTGAAACCTCGGTCCAATAAGATTAGACATGGCTTCACAGCCAACCAGACTTCAACAAATCATCATGAAACTCTAGAATTCATTCTTAAAAACTCTGAAGAACAAAATAGAAAATTTTTTTTGTATTTTTTGAAAATAAAAATAACATAAAATTACCTAATCTAAGCAACAAGATGAACCGTCAGTTGTCCAAACTCGAACAATCCCCAGCAACGGCGCCAAAAACTTGGTGCACGAAATTGTGATCATCAACAATGGCGCCAAAGGACTTGGAGCTCTCAAACGTGAATCACACTTTGTCACAATTCCGCACAACTAACCAGCAAGTGCACTGGGTCGTCCAAGTAATAAACCTTACGTGAGTAAGGGTCGATCCCACGGAGACTGTCAGCTTGAAGCAAGCTATGGTCACCTTGTAAATCTCAGTCAGGAGAATTCAGATGGTGATGGAGAATTGATAATTAAAAGATAAATAAAACATAAAATAAAGATAGAGATACTTATGTAATTCATTGGTAGGAATTTCAGATAAGCATATGAAGATGCTTTGTTCCTCCTGAACCTCTGCTTTCCCATTGCCTTCTTCCAATCATTCATACTCCTTTCCATGGCAAGCTTTATGTTGGGCATCACCGTTGTCAATGGCTACTTCCCGTCCTCTCAGTGAAAATGTTCAATGCACGCTGTCACCGCACGGCTAATCATCTGTCGGTTCTTGATCATGTTGGAATAGGATCCATTGATCCTTTTGCGTCTGTCACACGCCCAACACTCGTGAGTTTGAAGCTCGTAACAGTCATCCCTTCCCAGATCCTACTCAGAATACCACAGACAAGGTTTAGACGTTCCGGATCTCAGGAATGGCCGCCAATAATTCTAGCCTATACCACGAAGGTTCCAATCTTAGATTAGTAACCCAAGAGATACACATTCAAGCTTGTTTGCATGTAGAATGGAAGCGGTTGTCAGTTACGCGTTCATAGGTGAGAATGGTGATGAGTGTCACATAATCATCACATTCATCATGTTCTTGGGTGCGAATGAATATCTTAGAGAAGAAATAGACTTGAGTTGAATAGAAAAACAATAGTACTTTGTATTAATTCATGAAGAACAGCAGAGCTCCACACCTTAATCTATGGTGTGTAGAAACTCCACAGGAATAAAATCTTGTCCTAAGCGGCTAAACCAAGCTGTCCCTAACCATGTGCTTGTGGCATGAAGGTCCAAGTGAAGAGCTTGAGACTGAGTGGTTAAAGTCGTGGTCCAAAGCAAAAAGAGTGTGCTTAAGAGCTCTGGGCACCTCTAATTGGGGACTCTAGCAAAGCTTAGTCACAATCTGAAAGGGTTCACCCAGTTATGTATCTGTGGCATTTATGTATCCAGTGGTAATACTGGAAAACAAAGTGCTTAGGGTCACGGCCAAGACTCATAAAGTAACTGTGTTCAAGAATCAACACACTAAACTAGGAGAATTAATAACACGATCTGAATTCTGAGTTCCTATAGATGCCAATCATTCTGAACTTCAAAGGATAAAGTGAGATGCCAAAACTGTTCAGAAGCAAAAAGGCTACAAGTCTCGCTCATCTAATTGGAACTGAGCTTCATTGATATTTGAAATTCATTGTATATTCTCTTATTTTTATCCTATTTTATTTTTAGTTGCTTGGGGACAAGCAACAATTTAAGTTTGGTGTTGTGATGAGCGGATAATTTATACCCTTTTTGACATTGTTTTTACATAGTTTTTAGTATGTTTTAGTCATTTTTTATTATATTTTTATTAGTTTTTATTCAAAAATCAAATTTCTGGACTTTACTATGAGTTTGTGTGTTTTTCTGTAATTTCAGGTAAATTCTTGCTGAAATTGAGGGACCTGAGCAAAAATCTGATTCAGAGGCTGAAAAAGGATTGTAGATGCTGTTGGATTCTGACCCTCCTGCACTCAAAATGAATTTTCTGGAGCTATATAAGCTCAGTTGGTGCGTTCTCAATTGTGTTGGAAAGTAGACATCCTGGGCTTTCCAGCAATATATAATAGTCTATACTTGGCTCGAGATTTGGTAGCGCAAACTGGCATTTAAACGCCAGCTCCTTACCCTTTTCTGGCGTTAAACGCCAGAACTGGCATAAAAGTTGGAGTTAAACACCCAAGCTGGTACAAAAGCTGGAGTTCAATGCCAGGAATAGCCTATGCATGTGAAAGCTTCAGTGCTTAGCCCAAACACACACCAAGTGGGCCCCAGAAGTGGATTTCTGCACTATCTATCTTAGTTTACTCATTTTCTGTAAACCTAGGTCACTGGTTTATTATAAAAACTACTTTTAGAGATTTATTTTGTACCTCATGACATTTTTACATCTGAATTTTGTATCTTCTACGGCATGAGTCTCTAAACTCTATAGTTGGGGGTGAGGAGCTCTGCTGTGTCTCGATGGATTAATGTAATTACTATTGTTTTCCATTCAATCACGCTTGTTTCTATTCTAAGATATTCACTCGCACTTCAACATGATGAATGTAATGATCCATGACACTCATCACCATTCTCCACCTATGAACGCGTGCCTGACAATCACTTCCATTCTACCTTAGATTGAGTGTGTATCTCTTTGGTTCCTGGTTCACGGGTTTGATTGTCTCTCCTGACAACAGAGCATTCAAATCTGTGAGATCAGAGTCTTTGTGGTATAAGCTAGAATCAATTGGCAGCATTCTTAAGATCCGGAAAGTCTAAACCTTGTCTGTGGTATTCCGAGTTGGATCTGGGAAGGGATGACTGTGACGAGCTTCAAACTAACAAATGTTGAGCGCAGTGACAGTGTGCAAAAGGATCAATGGATCTTATTCCAACACTAGTGAGAACCGACAGATGATTAGCCCTACGAAACTCGTAGCTAGACTATTTTCACTGAGAGGACGGATGGTAGCCATTGACAACGGTGATCCACCAACATATAGCTTGCCATGGAAGGATCCTTGCGTGCGTGAAGAAGAAGACAGTAGGAAAGCAGAGATTCAGAAGACAGAGCATCTCCAAAACCTCAACCTGTTCGCATTTACTGCATAACAAGTATTATTTAATCCATGTTCTTTTACTCATTCCAATTAAAACTGAGAATTATTATTGATATCCTGACTAAGAGTTACAAGATAACCATAGCTTACTTCAAGCCAACAATCTCTGTGGGATCGACCTTTACTCACGTAAGGTATTACTTGGACGACCCAGTGCACTTGCTGGTTAGTTGTGCGGAATTGCAAAAGTGTGATTGTGATTTCGTGCACCAGAGGGATAGGAGTTGTATGTTTTATATGTATATTATATTATGAGATATTATGTAAGGAGTCTTGTATATGAATCTACGCCTGCTTGTATTTTTCTTAAGATAAAGTATTTATTTCCGGTTTTCAAAGAAATCATCGATACAGTGTCGAGTCATAGGCTCCTATTTTAATATTTAGTATGTAAAGTAGTCGTAATACTTCTTGCTATCAGAGTAGCGCAGCCAGAAGCGTGATTTCTGATAGTGAGGATGTTACATAAAGCAAGGCGGTGAAAGACTATACAATAGGCTAAGGTTAAAACGGCGTGCTTAACGCGCACGCTGATCTCACACCAACTTCAGAGATTCAACTATTCAAACTTCAACATAACTTATTTCCACCATCCTTAATCGTACTTCATCGAACAACTCATTCGAGGGTTCTCAACCTCATCAAACACTTCGCAAATCTTAATGGTCACAAACCCAACATCAATAAAACTCTTTCACGTGAAACAAGGTTCCACAACTCCTTACGACATCGTACACTTACAAGTGTTACCTTTTGCGTCCACCAAACGTGTCCTAAAGGACTAATGTATTGTTTACCAAGTCTATCAGTCGCATAAGATACCAAAACAAATCTTGAGTATACTCAGAAGGATAATAGACTTTAGAAAGGAAAGAAAAGCGACAATGACCATGTTCGCAAGAATTTGAAATAATTCTTGAAATTACAAGTAGACAAGGATGAACAAGCAATGAAGAGTGTTGGAAAGAAAATCAACTGACAACTTTAAGGGTAGCTCTTGAATCGAAGGAATTCGATAGGACCAATAAGATGAAACACAATGCAGTATTTTGAAACAAATTCAAGCTGAGTCAAATAAATATGAAGTTTACAGAAGAAGAATATCCAAAACCAAAGACAAAACTCACAGAACTCAAAAGTATGATTTAAAAATACTTTCAAATACATTGTTCATATAGAATGAAAAACTTAAGAAAAAATCATTTCACGTTCTAAAAGAAAAGATAAGTAACAAGCATCCTTCAAAAGAATAATAAAAGCATAAATGTGGCAATATTTCAATATAAATCCAAGTTGAAATAGTCTATCAAAGTTTGACAAAGGAAAGATTAATTTGGTTAACAGCAAAATTGTATTTTCTCATTTCTTTTTTTTTTAAATAAGCATGCATGAAAATTGCGATCTTGTTGGAAAGAAACCTGAAATAAAGTTTGGCTCATAAAAGGAAAAGAGGATGCATTACAATCAAACAGATTTAAATCACATACAAAAATTTTCAATGTATGAGGTAAAGGAGTGTAAGCTAAGTTAAAAGCAATTTTATTGAAACTTCAAGATATGGTTGTGTCGCACCAAAACAAGTTCAAGTTACAGCAAAGAGAGGCACTGCCCAAGTGAAGGAATGCAAAGTCAAGGACAACCTTGCATAAGAATAAATCAAAGCTTGTTTAAAAAGGTTTAAAACAATCCAAGAATATACTAGAAATCATACCTTATAAGGATATTCAATAATATTAAGATGCGCTAAGTGTGTTCAAAGAGATACAAATCGCAAGAAGAGAAGAATAAGCGACAAGGATAAGATTCACATGAATTCGGAAGGAGGTGTAGGATTACAACTAAGCAACAACGTATAGACATGAGAAAACGTTTCAGAAAGAGTCATTTCGCATCTTAACAAGAAATATTGAATCTAGGAACTCCAAAGAAAACAAGAAAAGGGTAGTGGTAAATTAGATAAAAATAAGCTAAAACCAAATTAGAGAAGCACAAAGTTCACAAAATTATGAAGGAATAGTTCTAGTCACCAACAAACAAGAATAGTTAAAAGTCATGAAGTATGCCGGAAAGAAGAATGAAAATGCAAATAGGAAAGAATTTTGATTTTCAAAGAACTCCAGTAGAAACCATAAAGGATAACAGGGCAGTTATTTACAAAATACAAGAGAATCAGTAAAAACGTAAATATTGTGTCATGTTAAAACAATTTCAAATCGAACTAGATTATACAAGATTTGTGAAATGAAAATTAGTTAGACTAAGGATAAAATATTTTCTCGAAGACCTTGAAAGATACTTTAGGTACATAATCAAATAAGAATTTTCATAAAAACAGCATCGAGGTTGATAAAAATCAAGTTGTAATCTTAAGAAGGAAATCCAAGGTAGAAATTGTTTTTACATGTCTATAAAAGAATAAGTGAAGCATTGCAGATAAGCAGATTTAAACCATATAAAGAAATTTTTGAATCCAAGTAGGAAATTTTATGCTAAATTAAAAGTAACCTCATAAAAAATTTGAAGGATGATTGTAAAACAGAATTAGGCAGGGAAAGAGTCAATCCAAAACTTTTTCAATCCAAAAAAAGAATTCTAGAAATCGATTATAAAGAATGATGTATCACACCAAAACAAGCTCAAATTACGTAAAGAAGTTACACAAATCACATAGAAGAATTCAAGGTCAGGAACTATAATGTCGAGAATTTAAGAGATAATCAAGAATATGATCAAATCAAAGTATACAATAAGTATGAAGCAAAAGAATCAAATTCACTACAAAAAAAGGCCTATGGTCACGGTAAAAAACCATGACCACAACTAGTAAAAAGGATCACCATAGATCTATGGTCACGGTTTTGGACCTATGGTCACGGTTTTTTACCGTGGCCTATTCTCTCGTGGCCATAGCTCTATGGTCACGGTTTTTTTATCTATGGTCACAGTTTCTATGGTCACGGTTTCAATTTTCAAATTCTAACACTTTAGGCCACATTTTTTCACCGTGACCATAGCCTTATCTATGGTCACAGTTTTCCCCGTGACCATAGACTCTATGGTCACCTCTCCTTAAAACCGTGACCATAGCTCTATGGTCACCCCACCTTAAAGCCGTGACCATAGCCTTATCTATGGTCACAGTTTTTGCCTATGGTCACGGTTTTTGCCTATGGTCATAGTTTTTGCCGTGACCATAGCCTCTATGTCACCCCATTTAAAACCGTGACCATAGTCCTATCTATGGCCACGGTTTTCACCGTGACCACAACCTCTATGGTCACCCCTCCGTAAAATTGTGACCATAGCCCTATCTATGGTCACGATTTTTCACTATGACTATAGCCTCTATGGTCACCCTACCTTAAAACCGTGACCATAGCCTTATTTATGGTCACGGTTTTCACCATGGCCATAGCTTATCTATGGTCACCCCTCCTTAAAACCGTGACCATATCCTTATTTATGGTCACTGTTTTCACCGTGGCCATAGCTTATCTATGGTAACAGTTTTTACCATGACCATAGCTTATCTATGGTCAACCTATTTTTAAATGGTGACTATAGCCTATTTTGTTTTATGAGATTTAATTTTTTTTAAAGCATAATCACATCCCAAAATGATGATAATCACAAAATAAACCTAAAAATGAGAAATTCAATAAATCTAAATCATATAAGTTTCATTAAAAACTAGATATCCATTACAACACTAATCAAAATAAGGTGTAATTTATCCATTACATGTAATATCGGATAAAGTCTCTTATCAAAAAGTAAAGAACAGATCAAAATAATACATTTAGATAACCAAAATCATTATAAGACTCATCCCATCTTATATTTGTATAGAACATATTTTCTTCACATCATGTCCTCCTGCTCCTGCTAGCAAAAAAAATAAACTTGCTAGAACAGAGAAAAATATTTTGATGATGTAGTACAGTTGAGTAATGAATATGGAGCACAAGTTAAAACTAATTAAACTAATAACAAAAGACCTAAATTAAAACTAATTAGTGCTACACTGCTACAATTTCACAAACGATCTAAATTAAAACTAATTAAACAAATAACAACAAAAATTGGAGTTTTCTTGGACATTTCAACTTTCAGATCATAACCCATTTCTTAGAAAAAGCCTTGATGCCTATAATATATGTAACAAAACAAACAAACAAAATTTGGATAAGAAAAAACATTAAACAAATCGCATCAACATTCAATTTTTTTGTTAATTAATAGGTAACATAATGCATATATCAGACCCTGGAATCTTAATTGGTGGATACCATTTAACTAAAAAGCAATGTGAGCAAGCATCATAATGCCTTACAACAACACAATTAGGCTAAAAAAGAAAACAGAATATTCAACACTAACATCATAAACCAACTTAGTAGATATTATTACATAAGCATAAGCATTCTAAGTAATACAAGCATTCGAACATAGTCTTTCTAACTCTTACCTATTTGTACGGACTCAGATTCACAAGGTCAAAATCACAAATCCCAGATTTCTGAAATCCCTTAACATGAGTCACCCCTTTTACACAAAGAGACCAAACCCAAAAAGCTCAGATCTTTGACTATGGGTAACACACAAAACAAAGAACCCAAATCTACCCAGTTCTCAAAAAAGTTATCTTTTTATATCAAAAATAGCGAATGCTTTTTGGATATGGCAAATGTGAGTGTAAATATGAACTTCAGTGGTGGTGGATGAGAATTGAGAAAAAGAAGATTAACAGTTTTAACAACAAATACACACATATGATAATAGAAACTTGAATAAGCAAAAATAGTTTTAACAGTTTCAATTCGATTAAAATAAATTATTGTTTTTACCAGCTATATTAAAAATTCAAGCTAAACTAATGCAGCCTTAATACATACAAACAACACCACTGCTTTAGCTTCTTGCCCATGTGCTTCAACATCAAGCGACAGTACTTTTGTACCCTCTGCTCTTACTGTCTTCAACTCTCCTACCATCACTAGCTACTATTTCTTATTAACTCATTCAACTCCTTAATGTAAATACTACCTAGTAATCAAATCAAATGCTATTTTCTTCTTTTTATTATCACCTCTTCTACTAAGCTTCATCATCTTTATTATCTCGTTTTTGTTTTCAATTTTTTTCCAAAAAAATTCATACTTTATGAAAGCACTACTAATTTATTTGGCATTTATTGTCTATTTTATACCAATCACAATCATATTTTCTATTTAAGATAGATCAGATTGCTGGTTCAAGGCATTTTCAATTCAAAAAGTTTCTTTTGTTTGTTTTCGTAATGTCTATCTTCTATCATTCTCATTCCAAAAACCTCAGTTCTACAGGAAATCAGAAATATTCAAACAAGTAAGTCTTCATTCACATCATAACACTGAATTAGAGAAAACAAGTAGAACTTACTGGTATAAACATTTCAGCACAAGCTTCAAAATCCCCCAAGAGTTCCTTGGATAAAAAGCAAAGTAGATGGCAAGCCTAGAACAAAGCAAATAGCAAAAAACCAAAATCAGAAATGTGGCAAGAACCTGACCTATATACAACATCCTTGAATGCCAAAAAACATATTAAGATAGAATATAAACTTGTCAAAGTAATGAAGGTTAAGCATAATACATAGAAAAACTTTAATTATCTAGGGAGGCAATGAACATATAAACTTAATTTTACATTTTTTATGCTTTCTGCTTGATGTGAAACACGCAACTCAATAAAACTTGAACAAAGGCATCAGTAAATTTGAACAAAAAAATTAAGAGCTATCAGCAACCAACAATTACAAAGCGAAGCCATCAGCAAATTTGAACAAAAAAATTAAGAGCTATCAACAACTTGTAATTACAAAACAGAGCCATCAGTAAATTTGGACAAAAATTTCAGACTAAATTAGTAAATTTGAAACAAAAGAGTTGGAAGAAGATGCTGATAAAATAAGTCAGCATCAACAGGAGGTGCAGTTACTACAGGAAGAGATTAAATAACACTTTGAGGTTGGCTCTCATACAACTCTCACTATGACAGAAATGGCAGAGAAGATTGATGAGCTGGTCAACAAAGTGGTCAGCTTAGAATCCGCTGTGAGGCTTTTGTAGCGAGATGGAAAGCACAAACTGATGAACTTAATGCTCTTATTAAAGTTTTTGACAAAAATTTCAGACTAAATCCAGCAATTACAAAATAGTAAAACACTAAAACAGAGATGTATGTATACTAATGAAATTAGAACAACTTGGTAGAGATCAACAAAATTGGAATAAAACGAAGGTAAAAACATGATAGGTTCAGGAATTACAAAATTGAGACCAAGACAAGAAGGATGGTGATGCTGGTGCTAGCATTCATAGCCGGAACCCTTAACAGAATGGCAGTAGCTTTAAAGGGGCTGAGATAGCAAACCCTAATAGAAGAGGGCCGTAATTTGAGGAGTAGTAGTGGCGCTCGTGGCTCTGGCAGCAAGGACGCGATACCGGTTCACCTCCAGCGACGGCGAGCTCCACTGACGTCGACTGGGTACGGCGGCGGTGACAGAATCGGCTTCCTTTCTCTCATGCGCTTCATTGGCTTCCGTTAATCTCTCTCTCTCTCAGCATCTCCCTCCCTTTCTCTTTCAAGCTCGACGGCAGCGAAACTAATGGCGGTGGCGGAACGCATGGCAGCGACGAGGACGAACGATGTGAACGTCTCCGTCGATCTCTCTCGATGCCTCTCTCTCATCCCTGTTCAACCGCCACTAGGGCAGACTCCACGGAATAGCAGCGACGAGTGTATAGGGCGCGGCGACTTCCTTCCCCTCTCTTCTCCCTCAATTCCCCCTTTTTCCCTTCTCTGTCTCTTTTTTTCTTCCCCCTCAAGCTTCCCCTGTTTTCGTTCTTCCCCTTTCTGAAGGTATGTATGCATTTATTGTTTGTGAAATTAGGTCAGAATTGAGTTGTAATTTGGGAAATCAGAGTTAGGGTAAAATATATATGAGTAATATTACAATTTTACAAAATATTCATGATAGAATAACAATTTAGAAATTAAATATAATACTATAAAAATTAATTTTGGAACACATAATTTTATTTATCAATTTATCAATGAGTTCAAATAATTATCTTCAATTTAAATTATAAAATAAACATACTAATCACATTTTATAAAATTTGGTTTAAATCCGAGAATATCAATTATTCAGATTATATGATATAATTTTTCATTATTGTTCTATTACCAAAACTTTAATTCTAATTTATATAAAATAACTAATTATAGTAAAGATTGTACATAAACATTAATTAACTTAAACTCGATGTATTTATAAAGATTAATTTAATCATTCCTAATAAATTAATCTCTAAGAGCTCAAATTAATAAAATAAACTATAATTTATTCATAATAGAAATTTCTTAAATTTAATTATATAATACTCCCATTTAAAATTAATAGTATTCAACTTAATTTTTTATTTACAAAATTATATTTAAAATTTTAATATTTAAAGTAAATCATATAAAATTATTATTAGTTTTAATTATTAAAATTTTTAAATTTTAAAAAGATAAAAATATTTAAAATAATAAAAAATACATAAAAATCTTAATTAAAATTCAAATGATTAAAACTGTGAACGTAGACTCCTTTAAGTCACCCCCCAAAACTATGACCATAGACCCCTTTAGGTCACCCCCAAAACCGTGACCATAGACCCCTTTAAGTCACCACCCGAAACCGTGATCATAGACCCTTTTAGGTCACCCTTCTGAAAAACCTTGACCATAGACTCTTTTTGGCCACTGTAAAATATCGTGACCATAGACCCCTTTAGGTCACCTCCCAAAACCGTGACCATAGACCCCTTTAGGTCACCCTCTAAAATCGTGACCATAGACCATTTTAGGTCACCCTTCCGAAAAATCGTGACCATAGACCCTTTTTGGTCACTGTAAAAAACCGTGACCATAGACACCTTTAGGTCACCCCCAAAATCGTGACCATAGATCCTTTTAGGCCACCCCTAAAACCGTGACCATAGACCCCTTTAGGTCACCCTTAAAACCGTGACCACATACCCCTTTAAGTCACTCCCCCAAAACCGTGACCATAAACCCTTTTAGACCACTCCCAAAACTGTGACCATAGACCCCTTTAGGTCACCCTCCAAAACCATGACCATAGACCCTTTTAGGTCACCCCCAAAACCGTGACCATAGACCCTTTTAGGCCATCCCCCAAAACCGTGACCATAGACCCTTTTAGATCACCCCTCAAAACCGTGACCATAGACCCTTTTAGGCCACCATTTTTTAAAAAACTGTGACCATAGGTACTGATGCGTGAGCATCTTTCCTATCTTTTCCTAGTGAATTTGCATGTAATTTGTTAAGTTTTATCAGTAATTAATTATCTTTTAGCCACTATGGATGCTACTTTGAGTCTTGTGCATTTCTGTTTATTTTAGGTAGCATTCGAAGGGATTTGATGGAGTTTCTGTAGAGAAAGAGAAGAAACCAAGGAGTTGACCAGCGAGGAGCGACGCAAGCGCGTGCCTGACGCATACGCGTGATTTGAAGATTTTCTTAGCGACGCGTGCACCTACCTGACACGTACACGTGACACGCAAAAAAGGCCATCGACGTATACGCGTGACTGACGCGTACGCGTGACATGCGCGATATGCAGAATATGCAGAAAATGCTGGGGGCGATTTCAAGCCGAGTTTCAACCCAGTTTTCAGTCCAGAAACATAGACTAGAGCCAGGGAATAGCAGAGACTCAAGGGAGATTCACACAAGAATGGTTGTGCCCACTCAAAGTTAAGCGTGGACCCTACAAAGCAAGTGGTCCCCATCCATCAATTGAAGACATGCTGATTGCTTTAATTAATTCTGATTTAAACTTTAATTTTTATTATAAAATAGGAAAAGATATTATTTTAAGTTTTAGAAGATAGATTTTATAACTTTCAAGGTTCAAACCGCTCAAGATTTAAGGATCTTGTATCATGCCAAAACAAGTTCAAGATCAGAACAATGAGCATAGGATTCATGAAGAGTATAATTAATGATAAAGATAGATATTTTTAAAAGACTCAAGCAAAGTCTCAGGAATACAATCAAGGAAGATTATGGATGAATAATAAAATACGGTCGTAAAATGGTCAAATCAAGGTTCAAGGAAGGAATCCGAGTCAAGGAACTTCAATGAGGATAGTAAAGAAGAAACGATATGCCAACCTAAGCGACGCAAACAAAATTCATAAGTTGAAACCACGAAAAGCAAACTCTAACATTCCCAAACCACGTGACTTGCATTACACATTACTTATCAGTTCCAATTCTCCTATAATAATCTGTTAACTTCCCCGTACACATAAACCATCAACATTAAGTTGGCCAGACTTAACATCAGCAGATATGCAACGGTAAGCTAACAGCGTTAATTAATAGACAGTCATGTTTATAAAGCGCTAATTCTTGTTAACTGGACAAGACTTACAACATAACAGGCACTCAGAGTATGCAATGAAGCATAGTCAGTCCATTCCCAAGGCTCTAATCAAGATGAACTGCTCTGATACCATAATGTAACACCCTTACTTTTAACACCTCATGATCGTATTAAAAGCTTAGGTGTTACCTACCTCTAAGCTGTTAATTTAATATTATAATTATTTAATATTGAGCCTTTGCGAATATAAACCGAATTCTTAGTTACGAAGTTGAAAAGTCTTTACTTAAAATTCACTTAATCACATAATTATTTTTACATAATAATAAATACATAAGCTTAATCAAAACTTCTGAAATACAAATCCTGCCTCTCTAAAAATCTCAAAATGACAAATGACGAGGGATAAAATAAAATCTAAGACTAAATCATATACAGAAAATGAAAACATATATATACATAAGGTTCCGTAATTCGATCGCGGCTTCGTGCTAAGCTTCCTGAACCTGTCACTGAAAAGAAATCCTGTAGAGGAGTGAGAACATCGTCCTCGAAAGGGTTCTCAGTAGAGGGTTTAGAAATTGTTATAAGAAGATACGTTTAAAGAGAAGGATTGGTTTCATGGAAGTGATTATCGTTTGTCCTCTGAATCTTTTAAAAACCCACGGATAATTATCCAAAAACCTTTTCAAAAGAACAATATTTAATTTTCCAGAAATCCATAACCTTTCTTTTCTTATAAGAAAATCTTAATCAGTTTCTTAGACTGTATGAATGACCAACCCGTCCAAGCAAAGGTTCATTAAGTCTATGTTGAATCATCCTTATTTTTCATACTTTACTAATACTTCAATCAGAGACCAATCACGAAATCAATAAACACTATCAACAATTCAGCACCAATACTCAATCAACAAAAGTACCACACTAGAGCAAACACAGGTAAAATAGAAAAGGAAAGCACAGATATAGGCAGTAGTTACAACAGATAGTTTAGATAGCAGATAATAATAGTTAAGCAATTAGACAAACCAAAACAAATTCAAACCCAAACAAAGCATGCAATTGCAGATGATGCATGTCTGCCCTATGGCTAATGAGCTCATCTGTCGGTTATACAGCCAACCCGACATGTCCTGGTAGCTAACCATTGAACAGTCCTTCTGTGCACTGATAAACCCCATTTTTAGGGTTTATCTTGTGTTGAATTTAGAGGATTTTGTCAACTTTTCCCCCATTTATCCAATGAAATAGCATGGTTTTATAAATTATCCTTTAATTGTGCTTAAGAGTGAAAACATACTTTTTAGGTATTAGAATAGCTAAATTTAATTTACCTTAATTCTATTAGATGCCTTGATATGTTTGTTAAGTGATTTCAGATTTAGGAGGCAAAGATTGGATTGAGAGAATGAAGAAAAAGCATGTAGAAATGGAGAACTCATGAAGAAATGAAGGAATCGCAAAGCTGTCAAGCCCGACCTCTTTGCACTTAATCGATCATAACTTGAGCTACAGAGATTCAAATGAGCTGGTTCTAGTTGCGTTGAAAAGCTAACATCTGGGGCTTCAAAATGATATAAAATTTGCCATAGTTGCATCGCGTTTAGGGGGGCGCACGTGTACTGTATGTGTACGTACTGATGTTGCACGTGATTCACTAATTACAACTCGTGGCCAGCGATTTCTGGTGCATTTTTTGCCCAATCCAACTCATTTCTGATGCTATTTAACCCAAGGATTGAAGAAGGATGACACACCTAGTGACCAATTAGTTTAGTTTAGTTTAGTTTTGGAGAAAAAGTTAGTTTCTAGAGAGAGAAGCTCTCTCTTCTCTCTAGAATTAGGATTAAGTTTAGATCTAGATTAGGAATTCTTAGATCTAGGTTAATTTCAAGCTTTGATTTACTTTTCCTTTTGTAATTCTTCTTCTTCTACATCTCTTCTTTCTAGTTTTGCATTTAATTCATGTAATTCTCTACTTTTATGTTGATACACTTTTGTTTCTTCTATTTCTCTTTTAATGCAATTTATGATTCATGTTCTTTTGTTGTTCATTTGAATTGTTGTTGTTTAATTCCTTGCATTTGAGTAGTGTAGATTTACTTTCCTTGCAATTTTACTATGCTTTCCTTTTATGCCTTCCAAGTGTTTGATGAAATGCTTGGAAGGATATTAGAGTAGAATTTTATGCTCTTGGCTTGGGAGGGTAACTTAGGAACTCTTGAGTTACTAATGTCCAAGTGATTGATGATTGGGAGCCATTAACTCTAGTTTTCACTAATTGATTTGGTGGAGAGCTAGGAATTATGGACTTGGATTGATATAGCTCATTTGACTTTCCTTTACCTAGTTAGAGGATGATTTAATGGGATTGATCTTTGCCAATTCTCATGTTGTGGTTAGTGATTAAGATAGAGATCCTTAACTACCAATCCTTGCCAAGACCTTTTTGTTAGTTTATTTCCTTTGCCCATTTATATTTCTTGTCTATTATCTCAAAAACCCCAAAACATACCTCATAACCAATAACAAGACACTTTATCGCAATTCCTAGGGAGAACAACCTGAGGTTCCAATACTTTTAGGGGTTTGTTTTAGTGACAAACAATCTTTTGTATGAAAGGATTATTGCTTGGTTTAGAAACTATACTTGCAACAAGAATTCATTTGTGAATTCTAAACCATCAAAAATTCGTTCATCATGCACGCATCCCCAAGCTCAAAAATAATATCCATGGAGTCAAACTACAAGCTCAAATATAATATTCCATGGAGTCAAACTCCAAGCTCAATAATAGAATATTCAAAATTCATATATATATGCATGCCCATGGGGAACCCGGGGAGTTAAAGTGCCCGGTCACATTTTGTGACAAAGGGTCAACAGAGTATCGAGTCTTAACTTGGAGCAAGTGGTGGCAAACCACTGCATCTACCCAGGGAAACTCGTATCTCAGATAATTCAAATTCATAAGCGATATGAATAATTCAATCATAATTCATCATTACCCACATCATCCTTCATTCATATTCAATCATCATCATTTCTCCTATTGCATCCATCAATAATTTGAAAATCAAACGTAATCATTTTCTTAATATCTCAAAACCAAGCCTTATAACCCTTAATTCTGAATCTTTTTAAATAACCATCCAAACAAAATCTCTAATTTTTATAAAATTTCGACAGTATCTCCTCTAAAACTCGGACTCTGCCACCCTTTTTGGGTCCCATCCAAACATTCCTCAAACTCGTTTAAATCCTTTCCAAAACCAAACCAATTTCAATATCTCAATCATTTTCAATTTTCCAAAAAATCATTTTCGATAAATCAACAATCCAAATCCAATATATCAAATCCTTTTCAATAAATTAAACTCATTTCCAATATCAAAACATTTTTAAATCTTAAGAAAATCAATTCAGCAACAGCCAATTTAACAAAAATCAATCAATAATCCAAATTATTCAATCTTCTTAAACAATCAATAATTCAACCACACAAACAATTACAATCGACCAAAGTAACTCAAACTAATCCATAAGACTTACGAAATCACAAAAATATACATTTTGCGTTAATATCGATTTATAATAATTCTCGGAAATCAAATGAGTTTTAGGAAAGCGCCTCTACCTCGTTTGCGATTCAATTATGCGACAACTGCATTTCTATTCTTATCCCGCAGCAGCGGCATCAATACCGACCATCCCTGTAGCAGCTACAACCTCTAAACACAGCACACAAGAACCTTACTTCAACTCTAAGACATTAACGTCGTGTAAAACTCAATAAACTATAATAGAACAGTGACAAAGGGGAGTTTTTGGAGCCAAAACAACTTACCACACAAGAAAGAACTAAGAACGAGGCAACGACAGCTCTGACGGTAACTCCCGGTGGTGAGACCTACGGCGAGGAGCTCCGGCAGCGGTGGAAACATCTTCTCCGGTGTCACCCCGCTTTCTTTCCCCTTTTTCGGTGACGGCCTCCAACAATAGTAGCGGCAGCAAATTGACGGTGATCGAGGCACCGCAGTGACGGCTCAAGCCTTCTATGCGACGGTCCTGCCCTCCCAACAGCGGCAATGGATATAAACTCCATCTCTCTCTTCCCGATCTCCCTCTTCGTGGCAACCCAGCGGCAGCAACCATGTTAGCATGAAGCAACTCGGCGATGACAGTGATGGCGCTGACCCTCGACGGCAGTGGCTTGGCGGTGAGCTTACCCGACCTCCCCCTCGCTTCTGCTCTTTCTTGCATCCTCCTCTCTCTTTGGCGCCGCTCTCCCTCAGCTGGCCCTTCGACGGTGTTGGCGACGCAACGAGCAGCAGCGACGGCGAGGGACAACCCTCCTTCCTCTTCTCTCTTCCCTTTCTTTCTTTGGTCTTTCTTTTGTGTATTATGTTGTATGTTGGATTTGTTTTGTGTGTGTATTTAGGCAGAAGTAAAGGGGAATGGCGGTAGGGTTAGGGGGAAAATAGTGAGTGGTAGTGAGTGTGAATGTGGATAGGGGTTAGGGTAAAATTATGGTTAGAGTTAAATTTGGGGATATTTGGGTTAATTAGGGTTTGACAATTTTAATAAAATTGGGGATAGAGTATTAATTTGAAATCTTATTTAATTCCTTAAAATTATATTAGAAAAATATTATTTAATTATCAATTGCTAATTAGATTTTGATCAAGTATTCTAGTTTAAAATTAGAGATAATATAATTTATTTTTTTGTTTATAAAATTAAAGTATTAAATTCCAAAATCTCAATTATTTAAACTAAATTATATAAAATTATTATTCTTTTACAACTATTAAGTTATATAATTTAAATATAGAAAATTATTCAATAATTACGAGATTAAATAAAGTTTCTTATTTAATTATCAAAATTTGATTTAATTGCTTTTAATAAAATAATTTCTAAAAATAAAATATTTAATGAATAAATAATTTGAATTTAACTCATAATAATATTTTTCGAAAATTATGGGTCTTACAGCCTACAAGTACTTGTAGATGTCATATTCGACATACTTCAGCTGGAGAGTTAGCGCCTGCAAGAAGTAGAAACTTGCAGAGGTTATGTAGCTAGAATGCCTTATCCAACTTGCGAGTTGGTTTACGTCGGATGCTGGTCGAAACGGACAAATGATCTCATTACCTGCGATAGGACTAGACATGCATCATCCTTGCTACACATTTGCATTTTACTTGATAATGTGAAATTGTTTGTAATTGTCTTCTTGTATTTGTGTATTTCTTAATAGGTATTCTGAATTATTGTGACTGGTTATTTCTCTATGACTCTTGTATATTTCATTGTGAATTAATTGAACTGTGATAATCCTGACTTAACTGATCACCCCCAATCCTACTAAGAACCCACCAAGTTCTTACCCCTTCCTTACTTCCTCCATCAGATAGAGACGGGCATCCTTTCTACGATATAGACTATCACTACATATATGAGGGATCTTGTACATCATAGGTTTTACGTAGTAGCTGTAGAGATTAGGACTTGTATGTACGTTCTGTGCGACTACCCTTTCCGTCATCTGATTAACACTCCGCTCTTTAATCCCGATATGCCTTATGAGTTTCCGTTGCATTGGCTTCATCCTGATGCACTTGTTCGCCTGTTTCACGACGGACCTATACCTCATCAGCACCCTGATCAGCCTAAGGATCAGGTGGTCCCTGAGCCTGAGCCTATGGAGGAGGATGTACTAAAGCCCATACCTGAGTGGGATATTTCTGGGGAGAAGATCTCAGTGTCTTCGTCTGAGCCCTTATCTGAGGAGCTACACACCACCTCCGTTAGTGGACCGATGAGCGTGGGCCAGAGCAATAGTACGAGTGCCAGGACCCCTCCTGAGATTATTGAGATCTCTGATGACGAGGATAAAGATCTTGAGGAGTGTTCATATGTGATTGAGATTTCCTCTGATGACGATAGTTGATGCGTGAGAATTGAGGATAATGCTTTAGGGAGTCTTTTGTGTTAGCCTAGCTTTTGTATCTAGACTCTCACCTTTGATTAAACTCATTGAGAGAGTAAGATGTATGTGGTTGGCTAGGCTAGTTTTTGGGTGCCAGCTTAGGGGCTTTCTATGTGGATCAGGGCTTGGAGTGTTGATTATGTATATAATAACAAGATGTGAAGGGTTGTACGCTAACTTATGACTTGTATGAACCCTAAACCCTAAACCCTAAATAGCATATATATATATATATATATATATATATTATAGTATGTATGATGTATATTATCTCTATCTCTAATTATTAGGCGAGGACGCTCTCGACTGGAGTGAACAAGTGAGGGAACAATCCTCGATGCATTGGCTATTCTCGAATCTGTAAATGCTATGCTGCTGCTACACGTGACTCAGTAGCTGCTACCAACCGAGTAGCTGAACATCTTGATCGCCACAATGGAGCTGAAAATAACCATGAGTCTAGACATGGAAATGGAAATGGCTACGAAGATGAATGTGGACTCCGTAATGATAATCGTCCTATGACCTTAGCCTCTTTCTTAAAAATCAATCCACCACGGTTTAATGGAAACACTAGTGCTACGTGAGCTGACTAATGGTTTAAGGAAATAAGACGATCACTGCAAGCACAACATGTAGAGTTTACTGCCTACATACTAAGGAACGATGTGCAACATTGGTGGCAGGGGTGCTTCAACTGCTGGGAAGAGAAGCCGATAACATCACTTGAGAGGAATTTTCAACTGAGTTCTATAAGAAATATTTTCCTCAGTGTTTCTGTACTGCTAAGGAACTAGAGTTGCTTCAGTTGAGACAGGGAAACATGACAGTCACTGAGTATACTCGCAAGTTTGAAGAGTTATGTCGATTCTAAAATGTTTTTCAAGGAGCACCAACTGCATTCAAGAAGTTGAAGTGTATCAAGTTCGAAGGAGGACTCAGGGAAGAACTGTTAGCTCATGTGGGCCCAATGGAAATCTAGAATTTTACAGAACTAGTTAACAAGAGCCAACTGACAGAGGAATATGTAAATAAGCTGGTGGCAGCGCAAACTAACTAGAGGAATCTTTTCACAAGGGATTTCAATCGTAACCTCGCTCCTCAAGGAAGAAACTTCAAAGTAACTCGGAAACCAACCCAACCAAAACTGACATGCACTGTGTGTGGGAGAAATCATGGAGGCAGACACTGCCTGTTAAAATCTGGGGTTTGCTATAATTGTGGGAAGCCCAGACATGTAACAAAAGAATGCATACGACGAAGGCCTGAATTTGTTTCCCCTAGGCAGCAACAGCCAGGAAGGGTGTTTGTTTTGGATGCGAAAAACACTACTGAAACCGATCCCTTCACTTGAGGTAACGAAATTTGAAGACAATTTTTTTTTTGAGGGGGTAGAATGTAACCACCCTACCCCACGAGGCCTGTGATTCCTCATTCTTTACAACGTTAAAGAATTAGATATTGAATTAGAATTAGAACACGCAACGTTAAAACTTTTTTTTAGTGCTTTTGAATGACGAATCTTGGTAATTAGATAATTACCGCTATAATTAATTTACTTCTTTTAAAATCAACTACCTCTTACTAATTCATAAGTAATGAATTAGTAGAGAAACTACCCTAGATGCATTACCAACTATTAACCCGATTTTTCCTACCTCCCTTTCAAAGTTACAGTTTTCTTTTCCTTCTCTCGGTTTAACTGGACCAAGCTTTCTTTAATTAAAACCTAACACTGATTACTTTTCCTCTCAGCACCATTTGGAACTCTGATTAAATAGTAGTAAATAAAGAGAATTGTTGATTGGTATGAGTTAGGAACTTAGAGGGTCGAATTTGGTTAATGAAAATCAAGAAGCCTTGCTGCAGAAATTTTTAAACAGATTGGACAGCAACTTAAAATAAAAACTAGGAGAAATCTAGATATGATTTTTGAATCAATCTATTTCTTTTTGTCAAATTTCAAGAAGTCAAGATTACTAAATAAAAATTTCAAGGAATTTTCCCAAGTGGTTTGGAAGATATGAATTTTTGAAGTTTAGTGGTTGCTGTAGAATTTTCTGGTTTTTTTATTCTGCAGTACCAACTTCCAGCTGCTATAACTTTTGATTTATTTGGAATTTTTAGTTTCTTTTAAAAGGATTTTAATGACCTATTAGTCTATTTTAAGTGAGTACAAATTTCATATCCATTGCTATTTTGTAGAGTTAGTTATGTCTGTTGGAAGTTGGGCTGTTCATAGAAAATTCAGAACCAATTTAAAGAAACAGGGCAGCACTTCCAACTGACATTTAGTTAACCAAACGAGGTGCTATAGATCTGGAATTTGTTTGTCCTAAAACTTAGGGATGTTATGTGTTTTCTCACTAAAATCTGGAAGTATCGGATTAGAATTGGATTTATCATAAAATTTTCAAAAACAGATCTTCCTGCTGTATTTTTCTAAATCTTTTTAGGACAGTAACATATTTTCATTAACTTTGCTACCAAATCCAATTAAAATCCAAATAGGATAAAACTTTAATTTTAATCCAAAAGAGAATGTCTAGATTTGGCAGGATACATGTCCTTAGTTAAAGAAAAAGGAAACAATGGTTTTATATTAAAAGAGTTAATGTTAAATGGTGATGCGGAGGGTTGTGTAATCAAATGGTAATGTGGAGGTACGTATGATAAAACGGTGATGCAGAGGTACGTATAAGTAAATGGTGATGTAGAGGCATAAAGAAAAGAAAAGAAAATGAAAAACAATGAATGAAACAAAAGTTGAGAATTGTATGTTGAATGGACCTTGTGCCAAATTGCTAATGCGGAAGTGCCCGCCTAACTGATAGCCTGAGATTGCTAATGCGGGAATGTTTGCCTAATTGATAGATTGTCCCTTACCATGATGCCAAAGTATCCTAATTGACATGGATTTGCTCATGATGATAATTGTGCCTAACTGACACGGTAAGAGACCATATTTGGGGTTCGCCCTGAGTAACGTCGGGTTGCGGATAGACAACCGACACATGAGCTCATGGCCTGCGATAGGAACATGCATGCATCATCTTGTTTGTGCATAAAAACTTCCTGTGTATTATTCATTGCCCTTTTCCTAATTGTCTATACTATTTACTTGTTGTATGTATGTTTGTGCCTTGTGTCCTATGTTTGTTCTTTTCCTGTTTCATGACAACTTAGAGACAGAGACCTTAGGTTCCCTTTTTACCTTACTGAGAACTCTAGGTTCTCACCCTTCTTCTTTTTCTTTCTCTGCCTCCTCAGATGGGACCGGAAAAGGAGTCCGTTGAGTTTCGGGTTTCGGTACATCGCCCACGTTTCGATATCGACATGCTATACGTGTTCACTCTAGCTGTAGACTATTCTAGAGATTGACGTAGTTAACTTTTTACTCCTTTTGATAATCAGTAGTATTACTTTCCCCTCGCTTTTGTAGTACTTTTAGAGGGGTAGGACCTCTTAGTAGTTTGATTCTAGTTTAGAAATCCCGTGTGAGGGTTGAGACTGACTTCCTCTTTTGTATCTATATATATAACTTGCGAGCAACTAAATGATATTTCACGATTAGTAGTTTAGTCATGCTAAACCGATAAAGGCTTTTATTAATATTTGCTTATAAAATCTGAGTCTAGAACAAAGTAGGTCCTTACAACAAGTAACACCTAAACGATTGACATTGGTCATGACGTGTCAAAAGTTGGAGTGTTACATTAGTGACACTTGATTTTGAGTATGATCATGACATACTGAAAATTGGATAATTACATCTTGAGTTTAGGACAATCATACTTGAAATGACCAACTTCCTTGTAGATGACATATGATCTTGCTGAAGTTCCTCTTGTGTTTCTTTGAACTTGAGTCGTTACTTCTTCCTTTGTTTCTCATGAGTCTTCTCAACTTCCTAACAAAAAACACCATTTCGTCATCCAAAAAACTATCATTGAAATCTTCTTCCAATGAATCAATATTGGATTTCAAGGACACTCTTTTTTGTGTGTCTTAGTTCATGTCGGTGGTTTCATAGGCAAGTAGTTTTTCTCTCAACTCATCATATATCATTTTGTTCAGATTGCTACTTTTAGATATAACAGTTGCTTTTGTTTCCCACTTTTTAGTGAGACTTCTAAGTATTTTCCTCAATATCACTTGTTTGATGTGAGTCATCCCCATAGCATCCAAGCTATTGATGATGATCGAAAATCATTCAAATATCTCATTGATGGTTTCTCCTTCCTTTATAGTGAATATTTCATATTTCTTTCTAAGCATATCAATCCTTGTTTTCTTGACATGTTGAGTGCCTTCAAGAGTGACTTGGAGTTTATCCCAAATCTCTTTTGTTGTTTTACATCTTGACACCTTTTGATATTCTTTGAAGCTAATGGCACAGCGCATCATGTTTATTGCCTTGGTAATTAGCTCCACCTTCTTCTTATATCTCTATCACTCCATTCGTTTTCTTCTTTAGGAGTCACCACTCCTTCAGGGTTTGTCTTTGTTGGGATTTGTAGACCATTCATAATGCTCTTTTAAATGTTGTAAGCAATGGACCACACAAATATCCGCATTTTCTTCTTCCAATAAGTGTAGTTCTTGCCATCAAAGAAGGGAGGTCTATTGTTAGACTGACTCTCAGTGCGTGTATAAGCCACAATATTTTCACCCATGTTGTTGGCTATTGGATCTTTACTCCAAGTTGTGAAGTTTGATTCCATGAGATTGGGCTTTTGATACTAATTGAAGGTTCTCAATAGCCTAGAGAAGGGGGTTGAATCTATGACCTCTTTTAAACTTGAACACTTTAACTTCAAATTGGATTTAAATCAGAGTTGCTATTGAGTCTACAATGTTAGTTACGCAGGAGAAAATTTTGTTTTATCTCTTGACGATTGATTAGTAACAGAGCAAACACATTACTTTTGAATACACTGAGTTGCTATGATGTCTGCGAGATTGATTATGCAGGAGACAATTTTATTTGTCTCATATCAAATGAAAAATAGTAATAGAGCAAAAAAGAGTAAATGACACAGCCATGTATTTTGGTTCAACCACCATGGGTAATGTGGTCTACATCCTGTTGTGGTAGAATTTTTACTATCTTTCTCAAAGATTACAAACACCAATGCCCAATAATTCTAACCAATCCTATCAGGGACAAACCAAACTTCTACCCAAGCTTGATTTGGCTAGGTTCACTCCTAGACTTTCAACCACTAAGTGCTCATCTAACTTAGCAAGGGAATCCTCTCAAGATCATGAATACAAAACAAAAATACATACAAAAGAGATTAAAATAATTTTATGGCTTTCCTCCATGATTACTCTCTTTGCCTTTTCTCTTAATAGCTGTTACTAATACCTCCCAAATTTTTCTTTTTTCATTGATTTGAAAACAAAGAAAGATAAAACCAAATAACAGAAAATTCAATGTAAAACCTTGAAGGAAAAGAAGGTTTAGCTCAAAAGCTCTGAAGACCCAAACAGTGTGCTCACTTTTTTTGCTTCAATTTATGGCCGTTTACCCTTTTAAATAAAAGTAAAGCTTCCATAACTTGAGCTTGGATGAACACCTTTGATTTTGTTCTTCTTTTCCAAAATTCAGAGAAGAGATGCAAAGGAGAGTTGGGAAGCAGTACTGATTCATGGCTTATAAAGTTGGCTTGAATCTTTACCTACTTGCTTCTCTTCCTTTTTCTTTGACTTAAAAACCGAACCATTGATCCATTCTTTGGCTCTAAATTTCAATTGTGACATTTGATTTACAACAGGAAAAAACAACCTCTATTTTCTTTTTTTTTACCCAAAAATAATCAACAGCAAGAAGTGTGGCTTCAACAAACTAGAGTGCTTGCACAAGAATGGGACTGCTATGCTAATTTTTCTTCTGATTCAACCTTTGATTTGATTTTTGTTTTTGGCACTAGCATCTGACATTTCTTCTTTTTTTTTTTTTCTTTGATGCTTGGGCTTAGTGATCACCTTTTTTATTTTGATAGAACCCTAATCTAATTTTTCTTGTTTTGCTTTTGATGTTGCTTTCCTCCTTGGTTTGTGATCCGCAACATTTTCATGAGCCACATGGGGATGGAATGTTTGCACTTGGTCTTGAGCCTAATTGGTTGAAATTTCATTAAACTTGGCCTACATACATATCACACACACTCTTGGGCTTTCAATCCAAATTATTAATGTTTGTCATCATCAAATTATTATTTTTCCTTTGTGATAAGTGTGGATGGTGTTGTGTCATACTCCAGGGATCATACTTCAGAAATATCTAGGCTTGATCCAGACCTGCAGGATATGTTCTTTATTAAAGACTACTGCAATCATCTTGGGTATGATAAGGTAGAACGTTGTTGGTGGCTGGTTTCCAACTATCATTAGGGACTGGTTTAAAGGAACTCAATACTGATGCTGAGCTTCTAAAAATGTGCTTTCATGCTGGAAAAAAATAATGGATTTGTGCATGTGTACTATAAGTATGAAGTTTCTATTTGAGTATATTTAGAACAACCACCAGGTAAAAAAGGCAAGAAGGTGGTGATTGAAGTCCCTACTCAGCCAGTTCAACTAAGCATAGGGTCAACCTCCAGGTCTATTCCTTCTAATACAGTTCTAACCCCATCCGTCAACTAATCTAAACCAATTAAAATTTCAATCCCCCCCCCAACAGCCAATCCCTACCATCCCCAACCCAATTTCCATGCCTGCCGTATCCACTCCACCCAACCAAAGTATAAAACCTATTCAAGTACCCTTTTGAATCCTTGTTCCAAAATATACTCTAACACCATTGCCCAATTCCCTACCCATCAAAATATTCCAACCCAAGGTTAGCTCAAAGAAGAAACCAGTAACCAATGAGAAGGTTGTAAAGAAGGAGGAAATTGCATCCAACAAAGAAGTGAACAAATGTATTGTTAGGACAATCATTGGGAAGAGATATATTACCAGAGAATTAGCTAAATGTTGTGTGAGAATATATATAATGAAAAGGGGAAGCAACCTGAAAAGTGGTGTTATCAGATTCTAATTCTTCGGAAAGCTATGAGAGTGCAGAGGATAGTGCTTATAAGCCCGATACTGAAGAAAGTTCAAGTGATGAAGAGGTTTCCAACAAGATACTAATTGCTAAAAAAAGAGAGCTAAAGAAGAAACATGTTCGAAAAGATAAACTTAGTAAGTTGCGGAAGGAAATACTTCAAGCTGATGATGGTTTAGTGCCTGAGGATGATGATTCGGGTGATGATGTACCTTTTTTTGGACCTATGGTAGACCCTAATCCTAATAGAATTTACGATGCTCATGAGGAATATCATGATGATTCAGATGGGACAGATTCTTGGTATTCAGAGGAAATAGAAACACCACCTAACTCAAAGGATAAGCTTGGTGAGGTTGATGACGATGAAGGTTTTCCTGTTTTTAGAGAAGGTGCAAAATTTGGTAAACTACTTCTTAAAGTGGGGATGAAATTTAGTACAAAGCAAGAATTTAAGGAGGCTATGAGAGAGTACTGCATACAAGAAGGGAGGCCAGTTTGGTTCAAGAAAAATAATAACATAAGGTGTCGGGGTCAATGCAAAGGTGAGGAATGCCCTTGGGTTGTGTATGCCTCTAAGGATAGTGAGGGTGTTTGTTGGCAAAGTTAAAACCTTCAAAAATGATCACACCTATCCAAGGGAGATAAAGAACAGATTGGCAAATAGAAGGTAGTTTAGCCATCAAGTTGGTTAAAAAACATCAAAAATATCCCAACTTGAAATACTCTAAAGCTTTTAACATATTTCAAAAGCAAATGTGACTTGGATCTCAATAAGTCCTCTTTGACAAGAGCTCTTGGAGATGTAAGGCACATTGTCTACGGTGATACTGCTGCACAATACGGAATGGTGAGAGACTATGGTGAGACTCTTTTGAAGAGAAACTGATGAGCGGATAATTTATACGCTTTTTGGCATTGTTTTTAGTATGTTTTTAGTAGGATCTAGTTACTTTTAGGGATGTTTTCATTAGTTTTTATGTTAAATTCACATTTCTAGACTTTACTATGAGTTTGTATATTTTTCTGTGATTTCAGGTATTTTCTGGCTGAAATTGAGGGACTTGAGCAAAAATCAGATTCAGAGGTTGAAGAAGGATTGCTGATGCTGTTGGATTCTGACCTCCCTGCACTCAAAGTGGATTTTCTGGAGCTACAGAACTCAAAATGGTGCGCTTCTAGTTGCGTTGGAAAGTAGACATCCAGGGATTTCCAGAAATGTATAATAGTCCATACTTTGCCCAATTTTAGACGATGCAAACGGGCGTTTAACGCCAGCTCTCTGCCCAATTCTGGCGTCCAGCGCCAGAAACAAGTTGCAAAGTGGAGTTCAACACCCAAACTGGCACCAAAACTGGCATTCAACTCCAGGAATGACCTCTACACGTGTAACACTTAAGCTCAGCCCAAGCACACACCAAGTGGGCCCCGGAAGTGGATTTATGCATCAATTACTTACTTCTGTAAACCCTAGTAGCTAGTTTATTATAAATAGAACTTTTTATCATTGTATTCACAGTCTTGGTTACTCCGGTTTCCCTCTGGAGCCGAGACCAATGAAATCCATTATCACTTATGTATTTTCAACGGTAGAGTTTCTACACTCCATAGATTAAGGTGTGGAGCTCTGCTGTTCCTCAAAGATTAATGCAAAGTACTACTGTTTTCTATTCAATTCATCTTATTTCGCTTCTAAGATATTCATTCGCACTTCAACCTGAATGTGATGAACGTGACAATCATCATCATTCCCTATGAACGCGTGCCTAACAACCACTTCCATTCTACATTAGATTGAATGAGTATCTCTTAGATCTCTTAATCGGAATCTTCGTGGTGTAAGCTAGAATGATGGCGGCATTCAAGAGAATCCGGAAAGTCTAAACCTTGTCTGTGGTATTCCGAGTAGGATTCAATGATTGAATGACTGTGACGAGCTTCAAACTCGCAATTGCTGGGCGTAGTGACAGACGCAAAAGGATAGTAAATCCTATTCCAGCATGATCGAGAACCGACAGATGAATAGCCGTGCCGTGACAGGGTGCATTGACCACTTTCACTGAGAGGATAGGATGTGACCATTGACAAGGGTGATGCCTCCAGACGATTAGCTGTGCCGTGACAGGGCGTTTGGATCATTTTCCCGAGAGAAGACCGAAAGTAGCCATTGACAATGGTGATGCATTACATAAAGCCAGCCATGGAAAGGAGTAAGACTGATTGGATGAAGACAGCAGGAAAGCAGAGGTTCAGAGGAACGAAAGCATCTCTATGTGCTTATCTGAATTTCTCACCAATGATTTACATAAGTATTTCTATCCCTATTTTATTAATTAATTTCGAAAACCCCATAACCATTTGATATCCGCCTGACTGAGATTTACAAGGTGACCATAGCTTGCTTCATAACGACAATCTCCGTGGGATTCGACCCTTACTCACGTAAGGTATTACTTGGACGACCCAGTGCACTTGCTGGTTAGTTGTGCGAAGTTGTGAACCATGGTATTGGCATCATGTTTTTGGCGCCATTACCAGGGAAAGAAAGAGCGATGAATTTTACATAATTAAAGTGTAATCACAATTTCTGCGCACCAAGTTTTTGGCGCCGTTGCCGGGGATTGTTTGAGTTTGGACAACTGACGGTTCATCTTGTTGCTCAGATTAGGTAATTTTCTTTTTGTTTTATTTTCAAAAATTTTTCAAAAATCTTTCAAAATTTTCTCCTTTGTTTTCGAAAAAATTTTAAAATAAAAATGTTTTCAAAAATTTTATAATTTTATTCAAAATTTTTAAAGAATGAATTCTAGTGTTTCATGAAGCATGTGAAGCCTGGCTGGCTGTAAAGCCATGTCTAAATTCATTTGGACTAAGGCTTCCAATTTGTTATCAAGAGCAAGCTAGTTGGTGCTAATCCACCTACTACTGTTCATGATCTACCTGTTACATGCTAAAGCTTGGCTGGCTATTAAGCCATGCCTGACCCTTTGATTGGAGCTTTAGACTAAAGAGCATAAGATTCCTGGAATTCATATTAAAAATTTTGGAATCCTTATTTTTCTTTTTTCAAATAATTTTCAAAAAAATACAAAAAAAATTATAAAATCATAAAAATCAAAAATATTTTTGTGTTCTTGTTTGAGTCTTGAGTCATGTTATAAGTTTGGTATCAATTGCATGTTCATCTTGCATTTTTCGAAAAAAAAAATTCATGCATTCATAGTGTTCTTCAGGATCTTCAAGTTGTTCTTGGTAAGTCTTTTTGTTTGATCTTTGCATTTGCATGTTTTGTGTCTTTTCTTGTTTTTCATATGCATTCTTGAATTCTTAGTGCCTAAGCATTAAAGATTTCTAAGTTTGGTGTCTTGCATGTTTTCTTTTGCATTAAAAATTTTTCAAAAATGTGTTCTTGATGTTCATCATGATCTTCATAGTGTTCTTGGTGTTCATCTTGACATTCATAGTATTCTTGCATGCATTCATTGTTTTGATCCATAACTTTCATGCATTGCATCATTTTTTCTTGTTTTTCTCTCTCATCATAAAAATTCAAAAAAAAATATCTTTCCCTTTTTCTCTCATCAAATTCGAAAATTGATTTGACTTTTTCAAAAAAATTTTAAAAATCTAGTTGTTTTTATGAGTCAAATCAAATTTTCAATTTAAAAATCTTATCTTTTTCAAAAATCAAATCTTTTTTCAAATTTCTTAGTTATTTTCAAAAATTCAAAAAAATATTTTTCAAAAATCTTTTTCTTATTTTTATATCAAATTTTCGAAAATAACAATAACAATTAATGTTTTGATTCAAAAATTTCAAGTTTGTTACTTGCTTGTTAAGAAAGATTCAAACTTTAAGTTCTAGAATCATATCTTGTGATTTCTTGTGAATCAAGTCATTAATTGTGATTTTAAAAAAAATCAAATCTTTTTCAAAAACTAATTTCTATCATATCTTTTCAAAAATATCTTCTTATCTTCTTATCTTTTCAAAATTGATTTTCAAAATTTTTTTCAACTAACTAACTAACTTTTGTTTGTTTCTTATCTTTTTCAAAACCACCTAACTAACTCTCTCTCTCTCATTTTCGAAAATATCTTCCCCCTTTTTCAAAATTTCTTTTTAATTAACTAATTATTTTAATTTTCGAAAATTACTAACCTTTTTCAAAAACTATTTTCGAAAATAATTTTCAAAAATCCTTCTCCCTCACCCCTATTCCTTTTCTTCTTCTACTAACAATAAGGAACCTCTTTACTGTGACATAGAGGATTCCTCTTCTTTTCTTTTTCTTTTCTCTTTCTTATGAGCAGGGACAAAGAAAAAGGCATTCTTGTTGAAGCTGATCCAGAACCTGAAAGGACTCTGAAGAGAAAACTAAGAGAAGCTAAATTACAACAATCCAAAGACAACCTTATTGAAAATTTTGAACAAGTAAAAAGGAGATGGCAGCCGAACCCAACAACAATAATGCAAGGAGAATGCTTGGTGACTTTACTGCACCTAATTCCAATTTACATGGAAGAAGCATCTCTATCCCTACCATTGGAGCAAACAATTTTGAGCTGAAACCTCAGCTAGTTTCTCTGATGCAGCAGAACTGCAAGTTTCATGGACTTCCATCTGAAGATCCTTTTCAGTTCTTAACTGAATTCTTGCAGATCTGTGATACTGTTAAGACTAATGGAGTAAATCCTGAAGTCTACAGGCTCATGCTTTTCCTTTTTGCTGTAAGAGACAGAGCTAGAATATGGTTGGACTCTCAACCTAAAGATAGCCTGAACTCTTGGGATAAGCTGGTCACGGCTTTCTTAGCCAAGTTCTTTCCTCCTCAAAAGCTGAGCAAGCTTAGAGTGGATGTTCAAACCTTCAAACAAAAAGATGGTGAATCCCTCTATGAAGCTTGGGAAAGATACAAACAGTTGACCAAAAAGTGTCCTTCTGACATGCTTTCAGAATGGACCATCCTGGATATATTCTATGATGGTTTATCTGAGCTATCAAAGATGTCATTGGATACTTCTGCAGGTGGATCCATTCACCTAAAGAAAACGCCTGCAGAAGCTCAAGAACTCATTGACATGGTTGCTAATAACCAGTTCATGTACACTTCTGAGAGGAATCCTGTAAGTAATGGGACGCCTATGAAGAAGGGAGTTCTTGAAATTGATACTCTGAATGCCATATTGGCTCAGAATAAAATATTGACTCAGCAAGTCAATATGATTTCTCAGAGTCTGAATGGAATGCAAGCTGCATCCAACAGTACTCAAGAGGCATCTTCTGAGGAAGAAGCTTATGATCCTGAGAATCCTGTAATAGCAGAGTTAAAATACATGGGTGAACCATATAGAAACACCTACAATCCATCATGGCGAAATCACCCAAATCTCTCATGGAAGGATCAAAAGCCTCAACAAGGCTTTAATAATGGTGGAAGAAACAGGTTTAGCAATAGCAAGCCTTTTCCATCATCCACTCAGCAACAGATAGAGAATTCTGAGCAGAATCCATCCAGCTTAGCAAATTTAGTCTCTGATCTATCTAAGGCCACTGTGAGTTTCATGAATGAAACAAGGTCTTCCATTAGAAATTTGGAAGCACAAGTGGGCCAGCTGAGTAAAAGGATCACTGAAATCCCTCCTAGTACTCTCCCAAGCAATACAGAAGAGAATCCAAAAGGAGAGTGCAAGGCCATTGAATTAATTACCATGGCCGAACCCACAAGAGAGGAGAAGGACGTGAATCCCAAGGAAGAAGACCTCCTGGGACGTCCAGTGATCAATAAGGAGTTTCCCTCTGAGGAACCAAAGGAATCTGAGGCTCATCTAGAGACCATAGAGATTCCATTGAACCTCCTTATGCCCTTCATGAGCTCTGATGAGTATTCTTCTTCTGAAGAGAATGAAGATGTCACTGAAGAGCAAGCTGCCAAGTTCCTTGGTGCAATCATGAAGCTGAATGCCAAATTATTTTGTATTGAGACTTGGGAAGATGAACCTCCCTTGTTCACCAATGAACTAAGTGATCTGGATCAACTGACATTGCCTCAGAAGAAACAGGATCCTGGAAAGTTCATACTACCTTGTACCATAGGCACCATGATCTTTAAGGCTCTGTGTGACCTTGGTTCAGGAATAAATCTCATGCCCCTCTCTGTAATAGAGAAACTGGGAATCTATGGGGTGCAAGCTGCTAAAATCTCATTAGAGATGGCAGACAATTCAAGAAAACAGGCTTATGGACAAGTAGAGGACGTGTTAGTAAAGGTTGAAGGCCTTTACATCCCTACTGATTTCATAGTCCTGGATACTGGAAAGGAAGAGGATGAATCCATCATCCTAGGAAGACCTTTCCTAGCCACAGCAAGAGCTGTGATTGATGTGGACAGAGGAGAATTGATCCTTCAATTAAATAAGGACAACCTTGTGTTTACAACTCAAGGATCTCTCTCTGCATCCATGGAGAGGAAGCAGAAAAAGCTTCTCTCAAAGCAGAGTCAACCAAAGCCCCCACAGTCAAACTCTAAGTTTGGTGTTGGAAGGCCACAACCAAACTCTAAGTTTGGTGTTGAACTCCCATATCCAAACTCTAAGTTTGGTGTTGGGGGAGTCTCAACAATGCTCTGAACATCTGTGAGGCTCCATGAGAGCCCACTGTCAAGCTATTGACATTAAAGAAGCGCTTGTTGGGAGGCAACCCAATTTCTATTTATCTAACTATATTTTTCTTAGTTATATGTCTTTATAGGTTCATGATCATGAGGAGGCACAAAATAAATATAAAAATTGAAAACGGAATCAAAAACAGCAGAAGAAAAATCACACCCTGGAGGAAGCATCTGCCTGGCGTTCAACGCCAGAACAGAGCATGGTTCTGGCGCTGAACGCCCAAAATGGGCAGTATCTGGGCACTGAACGCCCAAAATGGGCATCATCTGGGCGCTGAACGCCAGAATTGCACCCTGGAGAGGAGCTGGTGCTGAACGCCCAGAACAAGCATGGTTCTGGCGTTCAACACCAGAAATGGGCAACAAATGGGCGTTGAACGCCCAAAATGGGCACCAACCTGGCGCTGAACGCCCAGAGTTGTGTGCAAGGGCATTTTACATGCCTAATTTGGTGCAAGGTTGTAAATCCTTGAACACCTCAGGATCTGTGGACCCCACAGAATCCCCACCTACCTCCACTCACTTCTTCTCACCCCTCACCACTCTCTTTCACAAAATCCCATAAACACTCTTCCCCAAAACCCTTCACCAATCACCTCAATCTCTCTTCCCCATCACCTCCTCACCACTCACATCTTTCACACTCTTCCCCATAAACCTACCTCATAAACTCCACCTACCTTCAAAATTCAAAATCAATTTCCCACCCGAAACACACCTCCCCCCTCCCTTCCATATTTTCTCCTTCTTCTTCATCTATTCTTTCTTCTCTTGCTCGAGGACGAGCAAAATTCTAAGTTTGGTGTGGTAAAAGCATAAGCTTTTTGTTTTTCCATTACCATTGATGGCACCTAAGACCGGAGAATCCTCTAGAAAAGGGAAAGGGAAGACAAAAGCTTCCACCTCCGAGTCATGGGAGATGGAAAGATTCATCTCTAAAGCCCATCAAGACCACTTCTATGATGTTGTGGCCAAGAAGAAGGTGATCCCCGAGGTCCCTTTCAAACTCAAGAGGCGCATGAAGCTCATCACCATGAGATCCCGGAGATGCCTCAAATGCATTTTCCTCCACAAAACTATTGGGAGCAAATCAACACCTCCCTAGGAGAATTAAGTTCCAACATGGGACAACTAAGGGTGGAACATCAAGAGCACTCCATCATCCTTCATGAAATCAGAGAAGATCAAAAAGCAATGAGGGAGGAGCAACAAAGACAAGAAAGAGACATAGAAGAGCTCAAGGACATCATTGTTTCCTCAAGAAGAAAATGCCACTATCACTAAGGTGGACTCATTCCTTGTTCTTACATTCTCTGTTTTCGTTTTCTCTATGTTAAAGTGCTTATCTGTGTTTGTGTCTTCATTACATGATCATTAGTAGTTAGTAACTACGTCTTAAAATTATGAATGTCCTATGAATCCATCACCTCTCTTAAATGAAAAATGTTTTAATTCAAAAGAACAAGAAGTACATGAGTTTCGAATTTATCCTTGAACTTAGCTTAATTATATTGATGTGGTGACAATGCTTCTTGTTTTCTGAATGTATGCTTGAACAGTGCATATGTCTTTTGAAGTTGTTGTTTAAGAATGTTAAATATGTTGGCTCTTGAAAGAATGATGACTAGGAGACATGTTATTTGATAATCTGAAAAATCATAAAAATGATTCTTGAAGCAAGAAAAAGCAGCAAAGAACAAAGCTTGCAGAAAAAAAATAATAATAAAATAGGCGAAAATATAGAAAGAAAAAAAGAAAAAGCAAGCAGAAAAAGCCAAAAGCTCTTAAAACCAAGAGGCAAGAGCAAAAAGCCAATAACCCTTAAAACCAAAAGGTAAGGACAAATAAAAAGGATCCCAAGGCTTTGAGCATCAGTGGATAGGAGGGCCTAAAGGAATAAAATCCTGGCCTAAGCGGCTAAACCAAGCTGTCCCTAACCATATGCTTGTGGCGTGAAGGTGTCAAGTGAAAACTTGAGACTGAGCGGTTAAAGTCAAGGTCCAAAGCAAAAAAAAAGTGTGCTTAAGAACCCTGGACACCTCTAATTGGGGACTTTAGCAAAGCTGAGTCACAATCTGAAAAGGTTCACCCAATTATGTGTCTGTGGCATTTATGTATCCGGTGGTAATACTGGAAAACATAGTGCTTAGGGCCACGGCCAAGACTCATAAAAAAGCTGTGTTCAAGAATCATCATACTGAACTAGGAGAGTCAATAACACTATCTGAACTCTGAGTTCCTATAGATGCCAATCATTCTGAACCTCCATGGATAAAGTGAGATGCCAAAACTATTCAAGAGGCAAAAAGCTATAAGTCCCACTCATATGATTGGAGCTATGTTTCATTGATAGTTTAGAATTTATAGTATATTCTCTTCTTTTTATCCTATTTGATTTTCAGTTGCTTGGGGACAAGCAACAATTTAAGTTTGGTGTTGTGATGAGCGGATAATTTATACGCTTTTTGGCATTGTTTTTAGTATGTTTTTAGTAGGATCTAGTTACTTTTAGGGATGTTTTCATTAGTTTTTATGTTAAATTCACATTTCTGGACTTTACTATGAGTTTGTGTGTTTTTCTGTGATTTCGGGTATTTTCTGGCTGAAATTGAGGGACTTAAGGAAAAATCAGATTCAGAGGTTGAAGAAGGACTGCTGATACTGTTGGATTCTGACCTCCCTGTACTCAAAGTGGATTTTCTGGAGCTACAGAACTCAAAATGGCACGCTTCCAGTTGCGTTAGAAAGTAGACATCCAGGGATTTCCAGCAATATATAATAGTCCATACTTTGCCAAAGTTTAGATGACGCAAACTGGCGTTCAACGCCAGCTCTCTGCCCAATTCTGGCGTCCAGCGCCAGAAACAAGTTGCAAAGTGGAGTTCAACGCCCAAACTCGCACCAAAACTGGTGTTCAACTCCAAGAATGACCTCTACACGTGTAACACTTAAGCTCAGCCCAAGCACACACCAAGTGGGCCCTGGAAGTGGATTTATGCATCAATTACTTACTTCTGTAAACCCTAGTAGCTAGTTTATTATAAATAGAACTTTTTATCATTGTATTCACAGTCTTGGTTACTCCGGTTCCCCTCTGGGGCCGAGACCAATGAACTCCATTATCACTTATGTATTTTCAACGGTAGAGTTTCTACACTCCATAGATTAAGGTGTGGAGCTCTGCTGTTCCTCAAAGATTAATGCAAAGTACTACTGTTTTCTATTCAATTCATCTTATTTCGCTTCTAAGATATTCATTCGCACTTCAACCTGAATGTGATGAACGTGACAATTATCATCATTCCCTATGAACACGTGCCTAACAACCACTTCCGTTCTACATTAGATTGAATGAGTATCTCTTAGATCTCTTAATCGGAATCTTCGTGGTGTAAGCTAGAATGATGGCGGCATTCAAGAGAATCCAGAAAGTCTAAACCTTGTCTGTGGTATTCCGAGTAGGATTCAATGATTGAATGACTGTGACGAGCTTCAAACTCGCGATTGCTGGGCGTAGTGACAGACGCAAAAGGATAGTAAATCCTATTCCAGCATGATCGAGAACCGACAGATGAATAGCCGTGCCGTGACAGGGTGCGTTGACCACTTTCACTGAGAGGATAGGATGTGACCATTGACAAGGGTGATGCCTCCAGACGATTAGCCGTGCCGTGACAGGGCATTTGGATTATTTTCCCGAGAGAAGACCGAAAGTAGCCATTGACAATGGTGACGCATTACATAAAGCCAGCCATGGAAAGGAGTAAGACTGATTGGATGAAGACAGCAGGAAAGCAAAGGTTCAGAGGAACGAAAGCATCTCTATGCGCTTATCTGAATTTCTCACCAATGATTTACATAAGTATTTCTATCCCTATTTTATTAATTAATTTCGAAAACTCCATAACCATTTGATATCCGCTTGACTGAGATTTACAAGGTGACCATAGCTTGCTTCATACCGACAATCTCCGTGGGATTCGACCCTTACTCACGTAAGGTATTACTTAGACGACCCAGTGCACTTGCTGGTTAGTTGTGCGAAGTTGTGAACCATGGTATTGGCATCATGTTTTTGGCGCCATTACCAGGGAAAAAAAGGGCGATGAATTTTACATAATTAAAGTGTAATCATAATTTCTGCGCACCAGAAACCCTAGATCAACTATACATGTTGCAACAATTTCTAATTTCACTTTTTACATGATGTACATTTGTCTAAATGGGTGCAAAAAAGGATTTATTATAGGCTGCATACCACTAATAGGGCTTGATAGAGCATTTTCAAAAACTAGAGTTGGTGGACAGATCTTATTAGCCATTGGACAAGATGCCAACAATCATATTTATGTCATTGCCTATGCAATCATATTAGTTGAGAACAAAGATAACTGAAAGTGGTTCATTGAGCTGTTCCATCAACTACTGTGCAGTCCAAGCCATGGCCAACAAAGCTTTCCCCCTAAAAGAAAATAGTCTACTAATGCACCTAAGCCACCAACTACTATACCAATATCAATTACTCCACCAGCCACCACTACTCTTATTTCAAGTACTCCACCACCTATTGCTCCAGTTTCAAGTACTCCACCACCAACAAGTGTTCCTATTGATCTAATAGTTAGTGCATTAGAAGCTATAGCTTCAAGGCTAAGCAACTTGTGATTTGTACCAACCCCAGGATTCAAACCACCAAGAAAGACCAAGAAGTGAACTTATGCCATGCAAAAGGAGATTTTTTGTTGTTGTGAAATTGTGACATTTTGGTTTTATTAGTTGCCTTTTTAGTTACTAACTTATGCCAAAGGAGATGTCTTGGTTGTCATTTTACATACTCTATATGTGTGGCATGTTTTTTGTTGGTATCTACATTCACACATACAAATTTGGATATACTTTACATGGTATGAATACTATCAATGGATATTTGATTTTATTACTATTACTCAGCTTTCATTTTTCTTCATATTTACATTACAAGGTGTAACATCCTACCACACAAAGCCTTACACTATAGTCATAAATCAAAGGTGGTGAGGTATTACGACGCCTAAAAGCAAAATATGTACATATATTTGAAAGATAGTAATATAGCTAGGAACCTATGAAAGAAGGATAAGTAAAACAAGAATCGCATCACACTCGAAAATGTTAACGATAAAGGCATTGATATACAAAAATGAAATGTATATATATATATAAGATTCAAAAGGAGATACATAGCAGGTACTACTCTAGACCCGCGAAGACAAGACTGGCTAGAAAGTATAATACAATCCAGAAGTAAACAAAATATAGTCTGTTTCTCCAAAAGTGGAGAATATAAAACACTAGGTACAAAATACAAAATGTAAAGGAGTTTTCGCTTTCCAAAGAGAGTCCGGCATGCTCAACAGGTGCATCATGTCCTTCATATGAAAATAACAAAATCCGATGACGGGTGAGAACCCGAAGGTTCCCAGTAGGGTAACAGTTCCAAATAGAGATGATATAAAACTATATGAACCCACTAGATAATCCTAAACTCCCACAAACAATATCCAAGCCTACGGTCACGCTAATCCAAGAAAAAATAGGGTAATTTAAGCTAAGCACTCCACTATACCAGTAATTCATAATCCCAGTCCTTTACAACATCTCTCAGCCTTTCTCTTTTCAATATCACATTCCACATCATATGATTCAGAAATTCAATATCAAAACTTAGTTTTCCATAAACCTCTAATCACCATATTCGCATTAGGAACAACCCTCAGTGTTACCATCGCCAGCATAAGGGATCTCTCAATTGTTCAAACACATACAAAACAATACAAAGAATACACAAATAGAGATAACAGATAAAGTAATTAGCTCAATTAGCATATAGATCAATTATTCAATAAGGCAAGCCAAATACAAGACACGCACCTAATCAATACACATAAATACAAATGATGCTTGTCTACCCTATTGGCCTGAGCTCACGTGTCAGTTAAACTGTCAGAACTCGACACATCCGGTAGCTAACCTAGACAGTGTCTCTCAACACGAAAGGAATCCTCAACCTTCCAAAAGGGAATCCTCAACATTCCAATCAGAGAGAAAGAGACTCTAATGTAACGATAGAAAATCATCATCCTAACTCATTCATACCACAGCCAGAAATTGAATCGAAGGAAATCCTCAACCTTCTCTATTCAATTCCTCGATGTAACAAGAGAGGGAATCCTTAACTCCGCTTGTCCACTGCAATAAAAGAGAGAATCCTCAACCTCAACTTGCCTATTTGTGAGCGGAACAAAGCCACCGTCCTCACCACATCAATCCAAATCTCATTTCAATCAAACATAATCTTAATCATAACCAAAAATTGAATTAATAATACAGAATTGAACCGAAGGGATCCTCAGCCTTCTATCCAACTCTCCGATGCGACAAGAGAGGGAATCCTCAACCTCAAGCTTGTCCACCACAACAGGAGAGGGAATTCGCAACCTTAATTTGTCTATCCATGAGCAGGATTAAACTACCGTCCTCACAACGTCAATAATAATGTCTTTTCAATTATAATCACAACACAAGAGAGGGAATTATTAACCTCAACTTTTCTGTTGCAGCAAGAGAGGGAATCCTCAACCTCAACTCACATATTCATTCTGAGATATAGTGCCCACTACACTCTTGGAATATAGTACCGTCACACTTTTCAATCTTAGTTTTCATCCTGAGCCTCACATAATCCTTTGCTTTTTAATCTAAGCCTCAAGTCAATTCAATTCCATCATAATCACAATCCTAACTTATAATTTCGCATAACCTCATCTGTTATTTAGAGTAACACTCTTGGGATATAGTGTTCGTCACACTTCAATCATAATCTCATCATAATCCCCATTCACGTCTATAAATGTATAACCGGAGGGAATCCTCAACCTTCCCAATTCGTTATCAATTTATCAAACTTAGGTTCATTAATCCCAATCTTTTATCAATTATCAACTCCATTAACTCGTGAGTGAGATAATATCACCGTTCTCACCGTGGACGGAACGAATTACCATCCCGCAATCATGTCATCCATTTTAACAAAGCATTTATCTGGGATTAATTCTATTTAATGCCTTCAATATACGCTCACTCATTCCAAAGCTTAAAAAATAGTTTTCGGACCTTAAATAGGAGTTGCAGAGGTGAAAAAATAGATTGGATAGCAAATAGTTAAAAATCAATATTTTCTAAGAAATAGGATAGTCGTGTGTTGATGAGCGGATAATTTATACCCTTTTTGGGATTGTTTTTACATAGTTTTTAGTATGTTTCAGTTACTTTTTATTATATTTTTATTAGTTTTTATGCAAAAATCACATTTATGGACTTTACTATGAGTTTGTCTATTTTTTTGTAATTTCAGGTATTTTCTGGCTGAAATTGAGGGACCTGAGCAAAAGTCTGATTCAGAGGCTGAGAAAGGACTGCAGATGCTGTTGGATTCTGACCCTCCTGCACTCGAAGTGGATTTTCTGGAGCTATAGAAACCCAATTGGCGCGGTCTCAATTGAGTTGGAAATTAGACATCTTGGGCTTTCCAGCAATGTATAATAGTTTGTACTTCGCCCGAGATTTGATGGCCCAAACTGGCGTTTAAACACCAACCAGAGACCCTTTTCTGGCGTAAAACTCCAAAACTGGCACCAGAACTGGAGTTAAACGCCCAAACTGGCACCCAAGCTGGCGTTTAACTCCAAGAATGGCCTATGCACGTGAAAGCTTCAAAGCTCAGCCCAAACACTCACCAAGTGGGCCCCGAAAGTGGATTTCTGCACTATCTGCACTTAGTTACTTATTTTTTATAATCCCTAGTAACTAGTTTTAGTATAAATAGCACTTTTACTATTGTATTCGTAGTTTTGGGAACATACTTTATCATCTTATGTTACATTTGAAGGCTGGCCACACGGCCATGCCTAGACCTTTTTCTCTTATGTATTTTCTACGGTGGAGTTTCTACACCTCATAGATTAAGGTGCGGAGCTCTGCTGTTCTTCATGAATTAATGCAAGTACTATTGTTTCTCTTTCAATTCATGCTTACTTCTTCTCCAAGATATACTCTCGTACTTAATTCATTTAAGTCAGAATGAAGGGGTGACCCGTGACAATCACCCACTATCTTCGTTACTCGCTTAGCCAAGATCCGCGTGCCTGACAACAAGCGGTCTACATGATGTTCAACATAGTCATTGGATGACAACCAGAGTATATTCTCTTGGGTCTCTAATCCACGGACCAAGTCTGTGTGATTAGGATCTTCGTGGTATAGACTAGAATCAATTGGCAGCATTCCTGAGATCCGGAAAGTCTAATCCTTGTCTGTGGTATTCCGAGTAGGATCTGGGAAGGGATGACTATGACGAGCTTCAAACTCGCGAATGTTGGGTGCAGTGACAGTGTGTAAAAGGATAGAGAGATCCTATTCCGACGCTAGTGAGAATCGATAGATGATTAGCCGTGCGGTAGCTGTACCTGATATTTTTTATCCGAGACGAAAAATCCAACAGTTGATTAGCCGTGCAGAAACCGTACCTAGTATTTTTCATCCGAGAGGATCATACAGCTTGCCATGAAAGGGAGCACACATGGTTGGAAGAAGACAATAGGAAAGCAGAGGTTCAGAAGCAACAAAACATCTCCAAACGCTTATCTGAAATTCCCACCAATGAATCACATAAGTATCTTATTTTATTCTATGTTTTATTTATCTTTTAATTATCAAAACCTCATAACCATTTGAATCCGCCTGACTAAGATTTACAAGATGACCATAGCTTGCTTCAAGCCGACAATCTCCGTGGGATCGACCCTTACTCACATAAGGTATATTACTTGGACGACCCAGTGCACTTGCTGGTTAGTTGTGCGGAGTTGTGAAAAGTGTGATCACAATTTCGTGCACCAAGTTTTTGGCGGTGCGCCATGGTTCATCTTGTTGCTTAGATTGGGTAATTTTATTTTATGTTTAAGCTTTTTATTTTATTTTATTTTATTTTATTTTATTTTCAAAAAAAATTTAATAAAATCATAAAACCAAAAAAAAAATTTGTGTGTCCTGTTTTAGTCTTGTGTCAAATTTTAAGTTTGGTGTCAATTACATTTTTTAATTTTCTTAAAATTTTCAAAAATTCATGCATTGTGTTCTTCTTTGATCTTCAAGTTATTCTTGATGATTTTCCTTGTTTGATCTTTAATTTTTCTTATTTTGTGTTTTTTGTTGTTTTTCATATGCATTTTCGAATTCATGTTGTCTAAACATTAAAAAGTTCTAAGTTTGGTGTCTTATATGTCTTTCTTTCTTAAAAATTTTCAAAAATATGTTCTTGATGTTTATCATGATCTTCAAAGTGTTCTTGGTGTTCATCTTGACATTCAAAGTGTTCTTGCATGCATTAGTTGTTTTGATATTAAATTCTTATGTCTCGTGTCATTTTGTTGTTTTTCTCTTTCTTCATTAATTCAAAAAAATAAAAAATAATATCTTTCCCTTATTTTACTCATAAATTTCGAAATTTTGGGTTGATTTAGTCAAAAAAAAATTTAAAATTTAGTTGTTTCTTGTTAGTCAAGTCAAAATTTCAATTTAAAAATCTTATCTTTTCAAATCTTTTTCAAAAATCAAATCTTTTTCATTTTCTTTAATGTTTTCCAAATTTTTTTTAATTTTCAAAATCTTTTTCTTATTTTTATTTCACATTTTGAAAATTATTGCTAACATTTAATGTTTTGATTCAAAAATTTCAAGTTTGTTACTTTCCTGTTAAGAAAGGTTTAGTCTTTAAATTCTAGAATCATATTAATTTTCAAAATCAAATATTTTTAAATTTCTTTTTCAAATCTTTTTCAAAATAAATTTCAATCATATCTTTTTGAAAACTTAATTTCAAAATCTTTTTCTAACTTCTTATCTTTTCAAAATTTATTTTCAAATCTTTTTCAATTAACCACTTAACTTCTTTGTTTTAATTTTAAAAAGTTTGTTATTTCTTATCTTTTTCAAAACCACTTAACTAATTTTCCACTTCTAATTTTCGAAAATCACTAACTACTTTTTCAAAATTCTTTTTAATTAACTAATTATTTTAAATTCTAATTTTATTTTATTTCCTTTCTTAAATTTCGAATTCTAACTTATAATTAAAATAAAAACAAAAATATTTTTCTTTTCTTTTAATTAATATTCGAATACTTTCTCTCTCATCTCTTTCTATTTATTTTATTTATTTACTAACACTTCTCTTCTACTCATCTCATAATTCGAACACCCTCCCTCTCTCTGTGTTCGAATTCTTCTTATTCTTTCTCTACCTCATCCTTCTATTCTACTGTTCTTATACTCAAATAAAGGAATCGCTATACTGTGACATAGAAGATTCCTCTTCTTTTCTGTTCTCTTCTTTTTTATATGAGCAGGAACAAGGATAAGAACATTCTTGTTGAAGCTGATCCTGAACCTGAAAGGACTCTGAAGAGGAAGCTAAGAGAAGCTAAAGCACAACACTTTGGAGAGGACCTTATAGAAAATTTCGAAAAAGAAGAAGACATGGCAGCCGAACCCAATAACAATGGTGGAGATGCAAGGAAGATGCTTGGTGACTTTACTGCACTAACTTCTGACTTCTATAGAAGAAGTATTACAATTCCTACAATTGGAGAAAACAACTTTGAGCTTAAGCCTCAATTAGTTTCTCTAATGCAGCAGAATTGCAAGTTTCATGGACTTCCATTGGAAGATCATCATCAGTTCTTAGCTAAATTCTTGCAGATCTGTGATACTGTTAAGACCAATGGGGTTAATCCCGAGGTCTACAGACTTATACTTTTCCCCTTTGCTGTAAGAGACAGAGCTAGGATATGGTTGGACTCACAACCTAAAGAAAGCCTGAACTCTTGGGAAAAGTTAGTCAATGCTTTCTTGGCCAAATTCTTTCCACCTCAAAAGATGAGCAAGCTCAGAGTGGAAGTCCAAACCTTCAGATAGAAGGAAGGTGAATCCCTCTATGAAGCTTGGAAAAGATACAAGCAATTGATCAGAAGGTGTCCTTCTGACATGCTTTCAGAATGGAGCATCTTATGTATATTCTATGATGGTCTGTCTGAATTGTCCAAGATGTCATTGAACCACTCTATTGGTGGATCTCTTCATCTGAAGAAAACACCTGCAGAAGCCCAGGAACTCATTGAAATGGTTGCAAATAACCAGTTTATGTACACTTCTGAAAGAAATCCTATGAATAATGGGATGACTCAGAAGAAAGGAGTTCTTGAGATTGATACTCTGAATGCCATATTGGCTCAGAACAAAATATTAACTCAGTAAGTCAATATGATTTCTCAGAATCTGACTGGAATGCAAGCTGCATCCGGCAGTACTAAAGAAGCCTCCTCTGAAGGAGAAGCTTATGACCCTGAGAATCCTGAAATGGAAGAGGTGAATTACATGGGAGAATCCTATGGAAACACTTACAATCCTTCATGGAGGAATCATCCTAATTTCTAATGGAAGGATCAATAGAAGCCTCAACAAGGCTTCAATAATAATAATGGTGGGAGAAATAGGTTTGGCAATAGCAAGCCTTTTCCATCATCTTCTGAGCAACAAACAGAGAATTCTAAGCAGAGCCTCTCTGACTTAGCAACCATAATCTCTGATCTATCTAAGACCACTCTCAGTTTCATGACTGAAACAAGGTGCTCCATCAGAAATTTGGAGGCACAAGTGGGTCAGCTGAGTAAAAGAGTTACTGAAATCCCTCCTAGTACTCTCCCAAGCAATACAAAAGAGAATCCAAAGAGAGAATGCAAGCCCATCAATATACCCAAAGTGGCCGAACCTATAGAGGAGAAAGAGGCAGTGATTTCCAGTGAGAAAGACCTCAATGGACGTCCACTGACCACTAAGGAGTTCCCTAATGAGAAACCAAAGGAATCTGAGGCTCATATAGAGACCATAGAGATTCCACTGAACTTACTGTTGCCATTCATGAGCTCTGATGAGTATTTCTCCTCTGAAGAGGATGAAGATATTGTTGAAGAGCAAGTTGCTCAGTATCTAGGAGCAATCATGAAGCTAAATACCAAGTTATTTGGTAATGAGACTTGGGAGGATGAACCTCCATTGCTCATCAATGAACTGAATGCTTTGGTTCAACTGAAATTACCTCATAAGAAACCGGATCCCAGAAAGTTCTTAATACCCTGTACCATAGGCACCATGACCTTTGAGAAGGCTCTGTGTGACCTGGGGTCAGGAATAAACCTCATGCCACACTCTGTAATGGAGAAACTAGGAATCTTTGAGGTACAAGCTGCAAGAATCTCACTAAAGATGGCAGACAAATCAATGAAACAGGCTTATGGACTTGTAGAGGATGTCTTAATGATGGTTGAAGGCCTGTACATCCCTGCTGATTTCATAATCCTAGACACTGGGAAGGATGAGGATGAATCCACTATCCTTGGAAGACCCTTCCTAGCCACAGCAAGAGCTGTAATTGATATGGACAGAGGAGAGTTAGTCCTTCAATTGAATGAGGACTACCTTGTGTTTAAGGCTCAAGGATCTTCTTCTATAACCGTGGAGAGAAAACATGAAAAGCTTCTCTCAATACAGAGTCAAACAGAGCCCCCATACTCAACTTCTAAGTTTGGTGTTGGGAGGCCACCATTAAGCTCTGAGTCTCTGTGAAGCTCTCTAAGAGCTCACTGTCAAGCTATTGACATTAAAGAAGCGCTTATTGGGAGGCAATCCAATGCTATTTAATTATATTTATTTTTATAGACATTTGTTTTTCATTGTCAGACTATGTTTCCTTTATGTAGATGATCATGTGGAATCATAAAAATAGCTGTAGAATTAAAGCGAAATCAAAAACAGCATCAAAAACAGCACACCCTAGAGGACAGGCTTACTGGCGTTTAAACGCCAGTAAGGATAGCAGAATGGGCGTTTAACGCCAGAAATGGCAGCATTCTGGGCATTCAGCAAAACGCCCAGTAAAGAAGGATTCCTGGCGTTTAACGCCAGCCAGGATATCTGGCTGGGCGTTAAACGCCTAAAGAGGCAGTCAAGTGGGCATTAAACGCCAGAATGGATAGCATTCTGGGCGTTTAACGCCAGGATGACTCAAGGGAGGTAATTTTGTTTCCAATTCAATTTTTTTCAATTTTTCATATTTTAATTCATAATTTTTTGTATCAAACATATTTTAAACGTTCATCTTTCAATTTCTATTTTCAAATATTAATAACCTTTCCGATTCTTTTTAATTCTTCTTTTTTCAATTCTTTTCAATTCCTTCCAAAACGTTTTCAAAACTTACATATCTTTTCAAATTCTTTTCAACTCTTTTTAATTTCTCTTGCATACAGTAATAAGTTTTCAAAATTAATTGCATCATTCTTCTTCTACTCCCTTCTATCTTATTTTTCTCGAGGATGAGCAAACCTTTTAAGTTTGGTGTGGAAAAAAAAGCTCTGCTTTTTGTTTTTTCATAACCATTAATGGCACCTAAGGCCGGAGAAACCTCTAGAAAAAGGAAAGAAAAGGCAGTTGCTTCCAACTCCGAGTCATGGGAGATGGAGAGATTCATCTCAAAAGTCCATCACTAGAAAGAGGATGGAGCAAACAATAGAGCCCACTCATGGACATCAGCAAGAGCCATGAGGGAAGAGCAACAAAGGCAAGGAAGAGACATAGAGGAGCTCAAGCACTCCATAGGATCTTCAAGAGGAAGAACTAGCCGCCGTCACTAAGGTGGACCCGTTCTTTAATTTCCTTATTTTTATTTTTCTGTTTTTCGATTTTTCTATGCTTTATGTTTTGTCTATGTTTTTGTCTTCATTACATGATTATTAGTGTTTAGTGTCTATGTCTTAAAGCTATGAATGTTCCATGAATTTTTCACCTTTCTTAAATGAAAAATATTTTCTAAAAAAGAAAAAGAAGTACATGAATTTCGAATTCTATCTTGAAAATAGTTTAATTATTTTGATGTGGTGGCAATACTTTTTATTTTCTGAATGAATGCTTGAACAGTGCATATTTTTGATAGTGAAGTTTATGAATGTTAAAATTGTTGGCTCTTGAAAGAATAATGAAAAAAGAGAAATGTTATTGATAATCCGAAAAATCATAAAATTGATTCTTTGAAGTAAGAAAAAGCAGTGAAAAACACAAAGCTTGCGAAAAAAAAAAAGAAGAAAGGGCGAAAAAAATAATAAAGAAAAACCAAGCAGAAAAAGCCAATAACCCTTTAAACCAAAAGGCAAGCGTAAAAAGGATCCAAGGCTTTGAGCATTAATGGATAGAAGGGCCCAAAGGAATAAAATCCTGTTCTAAGCGGCTAAATCAAGCTATCCCTAACCATGTGCTTGTGGCGTGAAGGTGTCAAGTGAAAAGCTTGAGACTGAGCGGTTAAAGTCGTGGTCCAAAGCAAAAAGAGTGTGCTTAAGAGCTCTGGGCACCTCTAGTTGGGGACTCTAGCAAAGCTGAGTCACAATTTGAAAAGGTTCACCCAGTTATGTGTCTGTGGCATTTATGTATCCGGTGGTAATACTGGAAAATAAAATGCTTAGGGTCACGGCCAAGACTCATAAAGTAGCTGTGTTCAAGAATCAACATACTGAACTAGGAGAATCAATAACACTATCTGAATTCTGAGTTCTTATGGATGCCAATCATTCTGAATTTCAAAGGATAAAGTGAGATGCCAAAACTGTTCAGAAGCAAAAAGCTACTAGCTACGCTCATCTAATTAAAACTAATATTCATTGATAATTTTGAAATTTATTGTATATTCTCTTCTTTTTATCCTATTTTATTTTTAGTTACTTGGGGACAAGCAACAATTTAAGTTTGGTGTTGTGATGAGCGGATAATTTATACCCTTTTGGCATTGTTTTTACATAGTTTTAGTATGTTTCAATTACTTTTTATTATATTTTTATTAGTTTTTATGAAAAAATCACATTTCTAGAATTTACTATGAGTTTGTATATTTTTCTGTAATTTCAGGTATTTTCTGGCTAAAATTGAGTGACCTGAGCAAAAGTCTGATTCAGAGGCTGAGAAAGGACTGCAGATGCTGTTGGATTCTGACCCTCCTGCACTCAAAGTGACTTTTCTGGAGCTATAGAAGCCCAAATGGTGCGCTCTCAATTGCGTTAGAAAGTAGACATCTTGGGCTTTCCAGAAATGTATAATAGTCAATACTTTGCCCGAGATTTGATGGTCCAAATTGGCGTTTAAACGCCAATCAGAGACCCTTTTCTGGCGTAAAACGCTAGAACTGGCACCAGAACTGGAGTTAAACGCCTAAACTGGCACCCAAGCTGGCGTTTAACTCCAAGAATGGCCTATGCATGTGAAAGCTTCAAAACTCAGCCCAAACACTCACCAAGTGGGCCTCGGAAGTGGATTTCTGCACTATTTGCACTTAGTTACTTATTTTCTGTAATCCCTAGTAACTAGTTTTAGTATAAATAGCACTTTTACTATTGTATTCGTAGTTTTGGGAACATACTTTATCATCTTATGTTACATTTGAAGGCTGGCCACACGGCCATGCCTAGACCTTTTTCTCTTATTATTTTCTACGGTGGAGTTTCTACACCTCATAGATTAAGGTGCGGAGCTCTGCTGTTCTTCATTAATTAATGCAAGTACTATTGTTTCTCTTTCAATTTACGCTTACTTCTTTTCCAAGATATAGTCTCGTACTTAATTTATTTAAGTCAGAATGAAGGGGTGACCTGTGACAATCACCCACTATCTTCGTTACTCGTTTAGCCAAGATTCATGTGCCTGACAACAACAAGCGGTCTACATGATGTTCAACATAGTCATTGGACGACAGCCGGAGTATATTCTCTGGGGTCTCTAATCCACGGACCGAGTCTGTGTGATTAAGATCTTCGTGATATAGGCTAGAATCAATTGGCACCATTCGTGAGATCCGGAAAGTCTAATCATTGTCTGTGGTATTCCGAGTAGGATCTGGGAAGGGATGACTGTGACGAGCTTCAAACTCGTGAATGTTGGGCGCAGTGACAGTGTGCAAAAGGATAGAGAGATCCTATTCCGACGCTAGTGAGAACCGACAGATGATTAGCCGTGCGGTAGCTGTACCTGGTATTTTTCATCCGAGACGAGAAATCCGACAGTTGATTAGCCGTGCAGAAATCGTACCTGATATTTTTCATCCGAGAGGATCATACAGCTTGCCATGGAAGTGAGCACGCATGGTTGGAAGAAGACAATAGGAAAGCAGAGGTTCAGAAGCAACAAAGCATCTCCAAACGCTTATCTGAAATTCTCACCAATAAATCACATAAGTATCTTATTTTATTCTATGTTTTATTTATCTTTTAATTATCAAAAAATCATAACCATTTGAATCCGCCTGACTAAGATTTACAAGATGACCATAGCTTGCTTCAAGCCGACAATCTCCGTGGATAGACTCTTACTCACGTAAGGTATTACTTGAATGACCCATTGCACTTGCTGGTTAGTTGTGCGGAGTTGTGAAAAGTGTTATCACAATTTCGTACACCATATGTACACATGCCTCGTGCATACGCACAAGTCCCTTTTTGATGCATACACGCAGAACGTGCATGAAAAATAATCAATTCTGTAATTCAAGTTGTGCATACGCATGACTTGATGTTTGGGCATACGCATGGTATACGCATAAAACTCTTTCAATTTTGTAACACCTTTCATCTGTACGCAGCGGTCGTGCGTACGCATGACCTCAATTTTCTATAACTTCTACAGAATTCAGTTTTTAACCATAAACTTCAACCGTGCATAACTTTTCATTAAAAATTATTTTTCGTCCATTCTTTGAACATCATAAACTAAACAGACCCAATTTTTATTTAAGATAAGTTTTATAAAATTTAAAGTTCCGAGAACCAAGTTATGGCCCTCAAAATTAGTTAAAAATCTGTTTTTCTAAAAGTATGCAATTGCTCAATTTTCTCAATTCTCAATCCATACTAAAGACTTTGCTAAGCATATTCAATCATGCATTCATCAATTCTCTACCCCTTTCTAACCATTCAACAATTAATCACTTAACATACGACATTTTTAATCTTGATTCATCACAAATCACCAATCACACAACAATCACATCACTCATTGCTTTAGTTTCAAATTTACACACTTACCTCCACTTACCATGTGGGGGATTCCTCATCCCATCACAGCCTCTGGCTCAATAACCCCATCAATTTTCATTATAACAAGTAAAACCACAACCTCATACTCAAATTCAATTCACACAAATATATTTTCATTATTCAATAACCATTCTATTCACAAATCACAATCAATTAATCATAACAACCACCATTTCCATTCAATCCTATCCTAGGGACAATTAACCTAGGCATTCAAATAATTTTACATAATGCTTACTTGAATATAAAACTCGTACCTTAATGTCACAAATTTCAAGCTTCCACGCTTTTTCTTACAAATTTTCAAGCCTCAAATTGGCTCACACCAATATCCACGTTCAAACTCTAAAATTTCACCAAGTCAAGCTTTTAGTTATTCAATCTAATACTATATCATACAATTGGCACAATGTCAAAACTAGGACTCATATAAATTGATGAACCAAGAAAAAAATAGGTTTTTACCTTTACCCATTGAATTCAGTGATGGAAACCACTAAAAACACAAGCTAGAGAACCCATATAACATCAAAATCACCAAAAATCCTCAATACACAAGCTCAAAATGCGAAATCATCTTTGAATGAGAAACTAGCGCTGATATTTCAAGTTACTTATCAAACTAATTAAATAGAATTGAAGAGGAGGAGATAAACTTCACGTAGCCGTAAACGGTGCGATAAGCGTAGCTTTGGAGCAAAAGTTATGATGGATTAAATGTGATGAAACTAGGATTTTTCTTCTCCCTTTTCTCTCTTCTCCATCAACGTGACCCTCTCTCGAAATGAGGGGAAATAGCTGAATTGCAAAGGCTTTTGGGTATATAAGTCATGGACCATGGGCCCAAGTGAGGCTCAATTTAATATCTTAGCCCTTTGGCCCAATTTTGGGCCAAAATCTTTAGGATAAATACTCGAACTTTTGTTCTAAATATTTTTCTTATCATAATAACCAACAACCAACAAAATATCAATTTTAGTACCCTAACTTCATATTCTAAATTCCCAATCTTCTAGGAAAATTTTATTCTCTATTCCTCTATTTTAAATCTTGGATTTGCTTTACCACTAACTTCTTCATCTTGGACTTTGTTAGCCCAAATAAAGAGACCACACCACCTCTTGTCAACACTCTGCAATCACACTAAAAAATCATGAAGAAAAAATTAAATATTAAAAAAGCCAACAACTATTAGCCTAGCTAAATTAATAAAACACACTTACGTTATAGTTTGGACAACCAAAACATGATCTCCCTAGATTCGTATCTGTTCCTGACCATTTGAGGACGAGTCGACTACCACAGTCATACCTCTTTGGAAGTTGTTCATAACTACTTCTGGTCATCCTCCTCCCGTAGCTTCCCTCGTAGCATTGGTTGCTGGAGCTACCAACCACGTTGCTGCCTCCTTCCATCATCAATATTTCGAAACCCCTTATTAATGGTAGACAAGATGAACAAAAATGGCTTCTAATGATGCAAGAGAGCTTTTGGTGCTCAAATTGGTATTAAGATTTTTAATCAGACAATAGGAACCAAATTAAGCCACAAACTTGTAGCTGTCACGTAATATAACCGTTGTTGTCTACCGTGGCATTCCCTAACACGCGTCATCCTGATTTAGCGAATATTTGCTAGAATATACTTTGAGGACAATCGTTGTTAAGTTCAGGGACATATTTTGGGTAATTTGTTTAGGAACGACATTTAGACTCGATTGCAAGTTCAGAGACCAATTTGAAATTTAACTCTTATTAAAACACCATTGGAAAATAAAATACAATAAATAAATCCATATTAAATAATTATTATGATAATAAAAATTTAAATTATATTTATTTAGATATATATATATCTTATAAAATAGTAAATTTAATTTTAATACACGTCAGTGTAAAATAGTTTTATACATGCATTCAAATACGTAATATTACGTAAAAAAAAATCTTTTTTACATTGACTACATGAATGGTTACCCAAAAATCATAAGTGACTGAATGATTGCATACAATATTTATACTATTAGTACATCAAAATTAAATTCAAAATTAGTTTATAAATAATTTTAGTTATATTTTTTGTATTTTTTATACTAACTTTCTATGACATTTTAAATCAAAATAATTTTTTTTCTACTATTTAATAAAATAAAGTTTGATTTCATCTATATTTATTTGGTTTAATTACTCTGTCAGTCTCTATAGTTTCACCAAATTTATAATTATGGTATAAAAACTTTCAATTAGATCTCTACACTGCTTTTAATTTTGTAGTTAGATCTTTTTGTATTAAAAATGTTAAAGTTAATGGAATAATCCTCTCTTAAAACGTGTGGCAGAAAGTCCAATTAGGTTTTTAATTATGCATATCTTCAATTCACAGATAAATATTCTATTATTTCTAACATTTTTATATTGATAAAGATTCAATTATAAAATTTAAAATGGTATACAAATTTAATTAAAAATTTTAAAAGTAAATAGACTTAATTATAAATTTGATAAAATTATAAAAACTAGTAGATTAATTAAGCCTATTTATTTGGATCTTGGTAGAAAAATTGAAATAGATAAGATTTGTAAACATTTATTCTATACATGTGCACAACTAGAAAATTACTTAATACAGACAGATTTACAGACATATTTAGTCTTTAGTCTTTATTACAAACGGATTTTTGGTTACTGACAAAATTATCGACGAATTTTGTCCCTCTGTAAAAGTCTCGTCGGAAATTATTTACCAACGAATTTTTTTCCGTCGGAAAATTACTGATGGATTTTTACCAGTTACCGACAGATTTTTCCTCGGTAAATTCTCCCTCGGTAATTACAGATGAATTTTTTGACGAATTTTTCGTCGATAATTACAGATAGATTTTTCGACAGATTTTCAGTCTGTAATTTGAACCTTGGAAAATTATCCCACACTCTAAATACAGACAGAAAATCCGTCTGTGAATCCGCCAGTAAGGTAAAATAGAATTTTTTTTAGATTTTTCCATTGCAAAATAAACTTGTTTTCATACAAAATAAATATAAATTTAATACAAATTTTTATCTAATTTGTATTTAAAGATTTATAATATTTCAAAAAATTAAACAAATTAATCGTATTATCAAACTAAAAGAAAAGTACTATAAACAAGAAGTCAATATAATTCAAAACATAAACAAAGTGTCTTGATCATCAATTATAATTTCCAATATATTGTTCAACCATACTAAAAATATCAGCTATAGTCTTCAGTGTCATCTTCATCCTTGTCATCATCATAGTTCTCATCCGAAGAGATTGAGGGTGGTGGCGGTGGCGGTGGTAGTGGAACAGCACTAGAACTGCTTGACGCTCTAATATTCTCATAATAGCTAACATAAGCCTTTTTCCATCTCTTCTGTTTCAACTTTTTCTTCTTGGCCTTTCCAATTGTCCGTTCCAACTTTTCTAACTTCTTTTGAGTCTTTTCCAAAGGAGTCAAGCGTGTATCGAACAACTTAATAATATGCTCATCTGTTTGTTGAGTAACACACTGAAAAAGCTCTTCATTGAGATTATGAATCTGTTCTCGCAAATCAGGAACATAATTTTGATTTCTAGATGCTCTTCCAAATACAGAATTGGTAGAAGTGGTTCTAGACTTAATAGAGCTAGAAAAGAATGCCCCTTTTCTGTAAACTCGATTCTTCTTTTGCCCATCACATACTTCCTCCCAAATCAAGTCTTCATCAATTGGTGGTTGCTCAATTACCTGTGCTTGAGCTTCGGCATGTTGGGCCTGAACTTTTGCCAACTTTTTTATAAACTTCTCCTGTTACATAATGATTATATCAATTACATAAATCAAGTTTCAAACAATATAATACACTATTTAACAATAATACGGTACTTATGGCTTGATTATGACTTGATTTAGTACAACACAGCATGAGATAAACCATAAACACATATATTTCTATGCATACATCAAATACAACTTGCTCGGAAAAAAATAAGAATAAAAAACAAATGCAACTCAAGGTATGTCATCTTCTAATAAATAATATTTATTGGGTGATGCCGCCATTGAATAAATCCATGTTTTATACTTTCTATAAATGGGAATATGTTTTATTAGGTACCATCAAATATGGTTGCTGGCTAAGTGGTCCTGACTGAAAATCTGGCACAACTAAAGTCCCTGAGGAGGTGGAGGTGGTTAAAATAGTAGCTGCGGCGGTGGTACGAGAACTTCTATGACCCTTGACACATTTACCCTTGACCTAAGGAGCCATGACCTACATATATATTAAAGACAATATTAAAATAATACAAGCTAAAATAATATGAAGCTCTGCCACTATCAGAAAGGATAGATCTTTCAGGCGGATGGTATTCATTTTGTACTAGGCTAATATGACTAAATATTACAAATACTTCAATTATTAGGATAGTAATAATTTCCACACAAGATGGAACTTTCTTAAAAGATAAAATCAATAAATAGAAGCATTTTTCAATTGAAGCTACTGTATCAAAGCCATAAAATTGTATGATGCAAACACCAACAAAAAAATACCTTCTAATGAGCACACCAAGGATGAAACTTGAGCAAACAATTAACAATTCTGCACTCTATACAAGAACCACCCCAGCGGTTGCAGATGGAACAAACCTGGAAAGATATTTCTATACAAGAACCACCTCAACCTTGTCATAAAACTCAGGTTTAATACCCCCTTTTGTTGAATTCAACATATCATACATCCACATTCGATGGTGCCAAAATATTTCTTACAAATTCAATATTTTTAGTACCTATAAATCATCAACACAAGCAACATTTCATCTATTATACAACACCCTATCAATATCATACAACACAACCATATACAACACCGTATTACATGATTAAATTGATTGATTGTAATAGGATCTTATGAGTATGTTTGTAAAACCAGAAATTAACTATAAATATCCAGAGACATACAGTTAAAAGAATTATACAATTGGAGGAGGTGTATATTGTTTAAGGTAGATAAACTTTTATTATAAGATAAAATGATGAATAGTATTAGTGTTGTGTCACACTCTACTCAAAATAGTATTGCGTGCTATTTGTCCCAACTAAACTGCTAAAAATCATATGCCCAACACAGATGGAATACTGATTATCAAGTAGTTTAATTTTAGATAATTCATTCTTAAAGGTTTTTCTAAACCTTGAGAAAGAGGATAAATCAATAAGACAGAGAAAATTTTAAACTTGGAACCATAGTTGTAAAAATCGGACCGGACCGGCTGGTTCGATCGAAAAACTGGTGAACCGGACCATATACCGATCCGGTCCAGTGTTTGAACCGCACAAGAAATTAAATCGGTCAAACTCGGTCAAAATCGATGCGAACCGGTCAAACCCGGTCAAAATCGGTGCGAACCGGTCAAAACTGGTGAGGTGGTCTGACCGAACCGCTTGGAAGAAAATATTTCCAAAATGCTTGAGGTAAGGTTCGAACCCTTGCCTCAAGGAAACCAAAAGGCTCCACAACCACCAAACCACTATGTTTTCTATTTAAATTTATGCAAATTATAATACATATAGATATCTTCTATCAAATAGTTTACTTTTATTTAATTTATTTTAATTTTAATTATAAACTCACTCATTCTTAAATTAATTATATTTTTATTTAACAATAATGATAAACTCACTTATTTTTTATAATTATATAATATCTATTAATATTATTTTTTAATAAATACTTGTAGTATATAATAGTATAAAAGATATAAACTAATTAATAAATTATTAAAATTTAAAAATAATAGTTATTTTAATATAAAAACAAAATAAAAATATTTATAATAAAGTAAAAATAATAAAATATTTATTGTTCATGTTCCATATTGTTTTAAAATAACTTGATATTTTAAAATGTTAGTAAAAATATATATTTTAAATTTTAATTTTAAACTTTTAACTATTTTTTATTTTTTATTTACATAGGACCGAGTCAACTGGTTCAACCAATAATCCAACGGTTGAACCAGTAACCCAGTGACCCAGTGACCTAACCGGTTCGATCATCGGTTCGACTCTGACAACTATGCTTGGAACAAATGAATTTTCTAAATTAACAATTTTAGATATTTCAAATTCATTGCAGGTGGGAGATACCTAGTGATAGCCACTTTAATTTGGACAACAATATTAATTGATCAAGTGAACTAATTTAATTATATTTAATCGGGCCTTAATGCAATACAAGCAACAATACAACACAATTAATATTTTATTTATCATACAATACCCTAGAAATCAATGAAGTTTACAACATAAGAATTGCACTAACTTGAACTCCAAGCAAAAAGTTGAAGGGATTGGACCAAAAATCTCTGAACGAACACACAAATTAATCTTCTAATAATTAACTACTATGCAATGAGAGAGAGAGAGAGAGAGAGAGAGAGAGAGAGAGAGAGAGAGAGAGAGAGAGAGAGAGAGAGAGAGAGAGAGTATTATTTTTATAAAATAACTTCTAGTAAGTGCCACTAACACAATAAGGACTTAATGACTTAAAGTTCAGGGGATCTCCAGCAATAACCTGAAAGCAAGAAGTAGGGAATTTAACCTTTCTCCACCAATGTATCACTTAATGTATAATATTGTGTTTGTCTATAGTTTGACTTAAAACAAGGGTTCTTGTCACCAACCAACTACATCTTCTCCCTCAAGTGAATAAAATTATTCTCCTTAGTGACGGCATGATTAAAGAGCAGGGAACTTTTGAGGAGTTATCAGAGTGTCGATATCTATTTCAGAGACTAATGAAAAATACTGAAAAAATATAACAGCAATCAGAGATTAATGAAGGTAGAGAGGACTATGTCGAAGAGCATTGGCATAAATTAACAAACAGAAAATATTATTTGAAATGTGTTTGTTTTTAATATAATTAAAGAATGAATTTGAACTTTGATTTAAATTCTTAAATTTTATTATAATTAGATTGTAGTTAAAATAAATGACTATTAAGACTCAGGACACATTCACTCTTAACACAAATTTAGTTACAAAATCCATCTAGAATAGCATAATAAAATGTCTAAAATTGGCACTTGCATTACAATAGAAACATTCATTCATAATTCAATATAAAAGAAAGGAAAGGAAGAAAATGAAAAAAAAAAAAAAAACTATAACATTGATGGATTTGGATCCTCTAAAGTTTGAGCTTTTACTTTAGAGAGTAAAGTTGATCTTTTACTTTTGAGTAGTTTCTCTTTCATATTTATTCTTGGTCCAACCTATGAAATCAATGGTGAGAGATCACACTTTACTCTCTAAAGTAAAATTCAAACTTTAGAAAATATAAATCCAACATTGACTATTGAGATTTGAGACATTAACACATTCAAGAAATTATTCTTGTAACTTTGAGTCTATATCTGTTCAACATGTATATTAATTCCACAAAATTTCAACTTATACATGAGTTATTCTTACATTCAGTTTCAAAATCTCGTCGTCTTGTCTTATTGCTTGGATTTATATTAAATACATTTTCTTTTAATACAAACATATTTTTTAAAATAGGATATCTTTTGATTATATTAAATACAAAAATATCAAATAATTTTAAACATATATTATTATTATTATTATTATATATTGAGTGACATATATATATATATATATATATATATATATATATATATATCTACTAAATAAATTTATCATTATTTTTGTCTAAAAAATACAAAAAATTTGTGCAATATTATTATGTAATAATAATAATAATAATAATAATAATAATTTTATTTTATTTTAATTTTCAACGGATGATTGTTATGTCTAACCGAGAGAACTTTGGGGATTGATTTGTACATTAATTTTTCTTAAGGACTAAAATGTCCGTTTTTAAAATCTTTGGGGACTGATCTGGGTAATTACTTTGTCGGAAAATGAATTGGGGACTGATTTGTCTACCGAAGTAAAACTTTAGAGATTGATCTGTGTATTAATTTTTTCTGGGACTAAAATGTCCAATTTTAAAATCCTCACGGACTGATTTGATAATTACTCAATAAAAATTTATGATTCTAAAATGAATGACTAATGAAAATATGTTTAAATATCATAAAAAACTAATTGTTGACACCATATAAGTTATAATAGTCAAACAAATATTTATATCATATACCAAACACGGCTAAAAAGAAAATTAAAAAATCAACATTTTACTCATAGGTACTACAATAATTATAATTGTCATCTAAAATTTTATTATTCAATAGACTCAAAAGTTTTTTATATATATAAGTCTTTTAAAAATTATCAACTAAATAACTTTTAAGTTGAATGCTAATTATTTTAAATATTTAAATTCTTTTATTTAAATTCGAGCGTCTACCCCCTTAACACTAATTTTAAAGTTATCGGCTGTCATCACAAAATCTCTTAGTTCAATCATTTTCATATGCAATATAATAACAAAAGTGAGTAAATCCCCAAGATTGATGTCGTGCACCAAAATCGTTCTTGAGATTCCAATTACATTTATGTCTCTGAAATTGAAAAAATTGCTTCATAGTAGTCTCTAATTCGTTTTCCGTTAACGACGCGCTGACGTGGCTTGATGACGTGGACATTTGGTGACACGTGTCACCTCATAATTTTGCCACGTATAATGGTATGATGACGTGTCGGTCAACGACACGTGGCATGTTGACGTGGATGAGTATGCCACGTGTCACAATACTATTTTGCCACGTGTTGCAATGCTATTTGTCCACGTGTCATCCACTATGTTATCGTTACATGTGCACCAAATTAGTCTCTTACTTTGCATCAAATGACTCATTTTAGTCCCTAAAATTGAATGTCGTGCACCAAATTAGTCCCTTCATCAGTTTTTTCTCATTTTTTATAAATTTAAAATTCTCATTATATATTTGAATACACTAATTTTAATTTTATTTTTTCACAGGTTATTTAAATACAAGTATTTTTATAAAATATTTTTAAAATATTAATTTTAATTATACAATTTTTTCTACAATATTTTATTAAAAGAATTATGTGACATATTGATATTGATTTAATAAAGAGTGTAAGTTAAGAGTATAATAATATTCTTTAATACAATTTTTTTAATATTTAACACTTTAATAAATATTTTAGGAATACTTGATAAGGCACTTATTAACTAATATAAATTCATTATTCCCATCCATTTTAAGAATATCCGATTTTCCATATAATTAACTTCTCACTAAATTAATAAGATAGATTTATACTGTCGATTATAATAATTCATTTTATCTATAACTTTAGTTAGGCGACTTTTTTATATATTACACTATTAATCAATATAAGTACTTATTGTAACCATGACTTGAACAGTATTAAAATAGATACAAATAAACACAAGAGACAATAATAAAATCTTGGTTTTAGTTAACATGTACTCTAATGATACAAGTTAACATTATTAATTAAAAAATTTATTATAAAATATGTATAATAAAAATTATAATTAAAATTAGTGTATAAAAAAATATTGAGAATTTTAAATTTATAAAAAAATGAGAAAAAACTGATGAAAGGACTAATTTGGTGCACGACATTCAATTTCAGGGACTAAAATGAGTCATTTGATGCAAAGTAAGAGACAAATTTGGTGCACATGTAACGATGACATAGTGGATGACACATGAACAAATAGCATTGCGACACGTGGCATAACTTGACACGTGGCAAAATAGCATTGTGACACGTGGCATACTCATCCACGTCAGCATGCCACATGTCGTTGACCGACACGTCATCATACCGTTACACGTGGCCAAATCATGAGGTGACACGTGTCACCAAATGTCCACGTCATCAAGCCACATCAGCGCGTCGTTAATGGAAAACGGGTCAGAGACTATTATGGTGCAATTTTTCCAATCTCAGAAACGTAATTGGTGCAATTGGAATCTCAAAGACGATTTTAGTGCACGGCGTCAATTTCGGGAACTACTATGGGATTTACTCTAACAAAAGTTAATCAAAACTTAACAGTTATATTATGCTTAAATTTTGTAGATTTTGATATTAAAATATTTTCCTGAGTATTAGTTTTAGCAAAATATATGAAAATATTATTGCCTTTAATTCTTGAAAACACATATATGTATTTGATTATAATAACAAATTCAAATATTTTGTTGTAAAATACAATTTCAAATCAGAATAAAGAATAATAGATCGTTGATAAATTTTTGTAGAAGTAGAACAAATTTTACTTTTTATAACCAAAAATAAAATATTCATAGATTTCTAATGTTTGATAAATTAAAACTTATGTCTTTATGAAAATAATAGTCAATAATTTATTTATTGTTTATTGTTGAAATAAACACTAAAAAAATTAAATAAAGCAGGAGTTTAATAAGTTTGGAAAAAATCATTTGATGTGAAGAAGTGTATATTAGAGAAACAAGAATTCACTTGGACAATTGGACTTTAGTGATAGTAAAGACCATGTCTCTTCATGTCTCAATATTTTGGTACAGTAAAATATTTAAAAAAAAAGGAAAAAAACTATGGAGAAAGAAGATAATTTGTTATATAACTTAAAAGATAGATTCAAAAGCAATAGAAATTTTTTAAAGATATTTTCATTGTTTTAGATTTTTATTGTCCTTTTTTTTTTCTTTTTATTTGGCTTAATTTATAGCAATACTAGATATAAAAACTTTATTCAAGTAAATATAAAGTATAACTCAAAATCAATTTTTCTTATAATTAAAAATCACTGTAATTTTGTCCTTTGTTATTTTGGGTCTGAAAAAAAATTTTTTTTTTTGCGATATTTCTTAACTCGATAGGTCATGGACTAATTTGTCGTTCGGAGTTTTATTTAAAAGTTTGTCATTTGCCAATGAATTATTGTATATACGAAATAAGATTTGAACTCCTGACATTTATTTAAACGAACTAGTGAATTAACTATTGGATTGACTCTTCTGAAAAATTTATTATCATATAGTAATATGAATATCTAGAATATCCAAATCTTGTTTTCATTAAACTACTTCTTGTTTCATACCCAATGTGAATTTTTTTTTTTTTTTGGGTTGGCACTAGAGTATCTATCAAGTCCAAACCTAATAACTAATTTTTCGGATACTGCAGAGACATAAAATGAGCGACTCTCCCAAATAAACAACTTTTATTTTCATTTTCTAGTGAATATCAAATCTAAAAGAGATGGTTAAGAGATAGATTCTCATCTATATGTAGCAACTTGCCTTAGTTATCTAATGTGAATTTTATTTACACTTTATCAAAGAATACAAAAATAAAAATTTACAAGACTAATTTGGCATAAGCACAAAAATATAAGGCCCACCAACCCAAAAAAGCACCCAGAGAATATTATTATTGACTTAGTTAATAAAGCTGGCAAAAAAAGCTTCTCAGCTAGCTTTATTCCCTTCAAAGATACGTGTTGTCATAGCATTCTACAGAATGAATTTCTGTAAATCTTTACAAACTTGTATCTATACTATAATGTGCATCTTAAAAAGAATAACATGTTTAGTTAGAATTAAATATTATTATTTCATGAATTATTTTATTTTGTTCGAGATAATTGGGTTAGGGGGTTTATGCTCATATGCTGTCTTGCTTGCTTAGTAGTCATGGATGAAGGCAATGCTTAAATTATTTATGAGTTCATGACAAGAAAAAAATGTTGAGTTTACACGGAATTTTATTATGGTTAATATATATGTAATTAACAATTAATAATAATATATTACAAAATAAAAATTCTAAATTAATCCATGTGTGCGAGTTGCATATATCAGTTCTTAAAGTGAAATATTAAAAAAGAATTTTAAAATTTTTTTTAAAATAATCCTTAAAAATTTTTAAAAATTTTAAAACAATCTTTTTGAATATTTTTAATCTTTTTCAAAAAGTCAACGTCTTATAATATTTTTGTTAGTAAAAAAATAAAATATTATTAAAAAATATATAATAAATAAAGAATACAAAAATAACAAAAATATATACTAAAAGATAATCTTTTTATTAATACTAAAATATCATAAAAATAATATTATTTAATAATTAACATATGATACTGGTGCGTGGAAGAAATTAGGCCAATTAAGAGATTGTAATATAAGAACAGTGTTGTAAGTATAGCTCTTAACCAGCTAAAATCCGCCTCACCAATTTTGAAAGGTGTCACAAAAATTAGAATAAAAATACTGGGAGTATGAGTCGCAAGTCGTCTCCCAACGAGTTGCAAGAAAGGATGCTTTTATTAATCAGGAGTTTTCAAGAGAGTTTGAGTTTGGATAATGAGCAATTAAATAATTGTAAATTAAAGCAATAAAAACTAAGAATGATTATTAATATTCTAGATAAAAAGCCTTGATTGGGGGAATGATTAATTGGAAGTTCTATCCTTGTTGGGATCTCTTAAGTGCAGTATTAAAAAGGTTGTTGTTTTCACTTAGTTAACCCTTACTAAATAAAGGAAAGTCAAGTGATTGAGCTAACTTTTATTCGCAAATCCTAGTCCTCTCCCTTGGGAAGGTCTAGCGTTAGTAAATACAGAACTAGCCAACAACTTCCAGTTTAATCAGCACTTAAGCCTTCCAACTCAAGTGTCTCCTTTTAATCAACCCCCATGTCAAGTATGGAGTTTACTCAATTGACATGAATAAAACGCTCATAAAATATAAGAAGAAGACATGATAAATTAAATAAGATGGAGATTTAAAATTAAGTAAAAGTAAAAGCAATCATTTGCATTAACAATCCATGAAAATAATCCAATTACTACTCTAAACAAGAATTAAGAATATGGAATAAATAAAAGAGTAAGTAAGAAAACAAATTAGAATAGTGTCTTCAACGGAGGTAATGACTCTTCAATATTTAAAAGCAAAACTAATAAACTATGAATGTAAAGAGAACCTAGAGGGAAAGTAATCCTCTCTAAATTCAGATCTAAAAACCTAAAAAACTATCCTAATGAGAATATGTCAATGTGTATCTTGAGTCTCTGCATGTTCCCTGGCTTTATTATGTGTTTCTGGGCCGAAAACTGGGTCAAAACGCGGCCCGAAATCGCCCCAGCATTTTCTGTTATTTCTGCAGATCGCGCAGGTCACGTGTGCGCGTCTGTCACGCGTGTGCGTCATTCAGCGATTTTTCTTGTCACACGTACGCGTCGTCCACGCGTGCGCGTCATTCGTGCAGACTCCAATCCACGCGTATGCGTCAGGCACGCGCACGCATCGCTGCAAATTTCTCCATGTCGGCGCACGCGTGAGCCATGTGTGCGCATCGATGCTCGCTGGTCATCTCCTTAATTTTTTGTGTTCCTTGCATTTTTTGCAAGCTTCCTCTCCATTCTCTAAGTCATTCCTGCCCTATAAAGCCTGAAACACTTAACACACAGATCACGGCATCGAATGGTATAAAGGAGAATTAAAATATACAAATTAAAGATCTCTAAGAAGTAAGTTTTCAACCATAGAACAAAACTAGGAAGGAATTATAAAATCATGCAATTAGTATGAATAAGTGGGTGAAGACTTGATGAAACGACTCAATTAAACACAAGATAAACCATAAAATAGTGGTGTATCAGATACCTACTTCAAGTTGAGGAAGAAACCATAATAATAACAACTAAATCTAAAAAGTTATTAAATTTTGAAGGCCACTATTTATATACCTAAATTTCTAAGATATTGACACCAAATAAACTTAGAAAAATATTCTCAAGTGAAAAAAAATTATTTTTTCTCAACATAATTGCTAACTATGGTGGCACAAATAGCTTTAACTGCAAGCCTATTTTGTATAAAATTACAACAACTAAATTCCAAAATTTCAAAATAATATGAAGAGAATATTTGGATTTGTCAAGAGATTTTTTCTTCAAGTATTGCAAAGTATTAGAAACTTTACATTAGAATTTTATAAATTATCTACATTGATCTTGAGGTTGAACAAAAAGTTATAAATTTGACTTCATAAATGACTTGGTTCGCATTATACACAAGTTTCAATAAAGTTTTGCCTTCATAAGCATTTGCACAAATATTTACAATCATTTATGTGAAAATTTTTATGTTAAATGAGAGTTCTTTTATCTCTTTGATGGAGGCGGAAGTCAGCCAATTAAGAAATTATAGTAAGAACAACGTTGTAAGTACAGTTCTTAACCGACGAAAATCCGCTTATCAATTTAGAAGGGTTGTGACAAAATTAGAATGAAAATACTGGGATTAGAAATCCCAGGTCGTCTCCTAACGAGTTGACAAAAGGGTGCTATTTTATTAGTCAGGAGTTTTTCGAGAAATTTTGAGAGTTGGAGAACAGAAAAATAAAGGATTGTGAATTAAAGCAATGTAAATTAAAAGAGATTTATATAATCAAATAAAAAGCCTTGACCGGGGGAATGATTAATTGGAAGTTCTATCCTTCTTGGAATTCTCTTAAGTGTAGTATCAAGAGGTTGTTGTTTTCACTTAGTTAACCCTTACTAAATAAAGGAAAGTCAAGTGATTGAGCTAACTCTTATTCACGAGTCCTAATCCTCTCCCTTGGGAAAGATTAGCGTTAGTGCCTAGAGAGTTAGCCAACAACTTCTAATTTAACTAATCACTTGAGCATTCCAACTCAAGGGTCTCCTTTTAATCAACCCCCAAGTCAAGTTAGGAGTCTACTCCATTGACATGAATATAACGTTCACAGAAATATAAGAAGAAGACATGATAAATTAAATAAAATAGGAATTGAAAATTAATTAAAAATAAAAATAATTCTTTGCATTAATAAATCCCAAAATGCAACATACTTATCTGAACAGGGTTAATAAGTAATCAAAAGAGTAAAGGAATAAGAAAGCAAACTAGAATAATAGCAACTTCAACGGAGGTAGTGACACTTCTCAATATCCAAAGCAAAAGCATAAAAAGCATAAAAACTAGAACTATGAATGTGAAGAAAACCCTAGAGGAAGAGTGATTTCTCTCTAAGATTCTAATCTAAACTAAAAACTATGCGAATGAGAATGTGTCTTGAGTCTCTGCTCGTCTCTTGGCTCTAGTCTGTGTTTCTGGGCCGAAAACTGGGTCCAAACTCGGCCCAAAATTGCCCCAGCATTTTTTGCAATTTCTGCAGGTAGTGCATGTCACGCGTACGCGTCAATCACGCGTACGCGTCAATCACGCGTACGCGTCAATCACGCGTACGCGTCAATCACACGTACGCATCAATCACACGTACGCGTTGTTTGGCGATTTTCCTTGTCACGCATATGCGTCAGGCACGCGCACGCGTCGCTGTACAGACTCCAATTCACACGCACGCGTGAGCCATGCGTGCGCGTCGCTCCTTGATAAACCCCTATTTTATGATTCATCTTGTGCTCAATTGAGTGTTTTTTATCAATTCTTCACCCACTTATTCATATGAATTGCATGGTTTTACTACTCCTTCCTTATTTTATGATATATGTGAAAACATGTTTCCTATGCCTTAAAAATAATTATTTTAATTATCCTTCATTACCATTCGATGCCGTGATCTGTGTGTTAAGTATTTTCAGGCTTCATAGGGCAGGAATAGCTTAGAGGACAGAAAGGAAACATACAAAAATGGAAGGAAAGCACAAAAATGGAGTTTTGAAGAAAAGGCAGCAGCGCGCACGCGTGGACGACGCGGACGCGTGCCTAGAGCAGAACGCAACTGACGCGTACGCGTGACTAACGCGTACGCGTGACTAACGCGTACGCGTGACTAACGCGTACGCGTGACAAAGAAAAACTCCAAATGACGCGAACGTGTGACCCACGCGCATGCGTGACGGACGCCACGTGCAGAAAATTGCAGAAGTCGCCCCAAGCGATTTTTGGACCCTTTTTCGGCCCAAATCTAAGTCCAGAAACACAGAATAGAAGCCAGAGAATGGGGGGAATCAATAACGACAATTCAGACAACATTCATATACGCAATTTTAGGTTTAGATGTAGCTTTTAGAGAGAGAGGCTCTCTCTTGTCTCTTAGGATTTAGGATTAGGATTTAGGATTTCTATTATGATTAGGCTACTTCTCTTCAATCACAGGTTCAATGTTTCTTTAATTTATTTTCTACTTTTATTTATTCTATTACTTTAATTGTTATTTATCTTTTCAATTTGGTTTATGAACTCTATGTTAGGATTGATTTTCTTAATTAATACATATTGAGGTATTTCAAATTTATGATTACTTTCTTTAATTTATGTTATTGATGCTTCTAATTAATCCAAATTATTTTCATTCGAGTAGATTTTCTTCCCTCTTGGCTTTGGTTGAGTAATTGGTGACACTTGAGTTATTAAACTCAGCAGTTGATTGGAAATTGGGATTGCTGATTGATTTGGATCCCTCTAAAGCTAGTCTTTCCATAGGAGTTGACTAGGACTTGAGGAATCAAGTTAATTAGTCCACTTGACTTTCCTTTATTTAGTAAGGATTAACTAAGTGGGAGCAAAATCCAATTCTCATCACACCTGATAAGGATAACTAGGATAGGATTTCCAATTCTCATACCTTGCCAAGAGATTTTCTAATTATTAATTTATTTTTCTTGTCATTTAAATTACTTGTTCCTTATTTTAAAAACCCAAAAGAAAATATACTTTTTCCATAACCAATAATAAATCATACCTCCCTGCAATTCCTTGAGAAGACGACCCGAGGTTTAAATACTTCAGTTACAAATTTTATTGGGTTTTGTTACTTGTGACAACCAAATTTTTGTACGAAAGGATTCTCTGTTGGTTTAGAACTATACTTACAACACGATTATATTTGTGAATTTCTTTACCGGCAAGAATCTAATCGTTTAAAATGGCGCCGTTGCCGGAGAATTGTAATTGTGTGCCTTATTATTGGTTATTGTAAATATTTTATTTTTCTTGTTTATTTGCTTTTATTTTTGTTTTTAATTTTTATTAGCTACTATGAACTCTCACCCCCGTCGCTTTGAGTTTGGTTCTGATATTGTTACAAGGAATGAGAGCTATAACAGGAGCATGCATCAAGGTCAAAACAATCAAAGATGGAAGAAGCCACGAGGATCTGATCAACTCTTTCGGCAACAACAACTTCCAAGATACCATGGACAACAACCATTCTACAATGCATGCCAAGACAATAGTTATGGTGGACCCCTTCGTGACAACCCACCTCCACCAAGTTACTATGGTCAAGAGCCATTCCGAGGTATGTATCAAGATGATAGATATGGTGGACCCCTTGTAGTTACCAACAAGCCCCATCATATGCCTATGAACTACCTCCTCAACATAGCTATGAACCACCATACTCACAAGCCACCCACCACCATTCACCTCCATATGACCCTAACCATTACCCACCCCAATTCCAATCCAATTACTCCCAAGAACCACCACTTCCATATGCACTTTGTCCATATCCATCAACCAGAGAATCACAGGAACGTCTCAAGGAAACAGTGAATAAATTTCATGCAAGTCTTCACCAATTGGATTAAGCGATCAATCGATTAGTTTCCTGACGTTTGGACACTCAAGGAACCCCCATGGCTTCATGTGGACAATCTAATGAAGAACGTAGCATGAAGGAGATACTAGAAGCTCCAGTGGACAGTACGAAGCATGACTTTGTACTGGAACAGGTGGAGGAAGCCGTAATTATCGAAGAAGAAGAATTCGTTGAAGACTTAGGAGATGCTGAACCTCCATGGGAATCAAGAATTGTGGAGAATTCCGCCAAGCAGTTTTCAATTGATGCTAAGGAGGATAGTGCACAACCCCCGAAGCATATATCCTATGAAGAAATGGACGGAACAGCTCAAGAAACAAGTTCCCTTGGTAATGATCATCATGAATTAAACTCTCCTAGTAATGAACTTGCATCCACAAGTGAATTCTTTGAGACTGAAGAATCTTCCCCAAGTGAATATGAAGAGGACGTGGAGGTAGACTTTTCCCAACCTCCAATTTATGACTTGAGTGATGAGGAAGATATCGAAGACTGTGATCAAGACGTGGTTGCAGTTGAAGAAGTTTGCAAAGAAGTGGAGGAATTCACAGAAGAATACAAGGGAGTAGAGCTTGCAAAACCACTGGAAACATCTATCTCAAGGCCATTACCACCCAATACAAACTTCAAGTGGGTAAAATCCTTAGCCTTTATCTTTACTTTTCCACTTGAATATGGTTTGCTTGAAACAGATGGCCAGCTTAGAGCTCTTTGCGGCTTTAAGAGTTAGAGGGAAATGGCTCGCACTCAGAGCTGGTATGCAAGATTCAATAAAGCTCCATGCTTCAATTTGAGGTGCAAGGATTGGTATAGAGTTCGATTGAATGGGTCTCGGAAGATGTTTGGTCATCTTAGTGAAAATTCAAATTCCGCACTACCTGGCTGGAAAATGTAGATCAAGACAAAGATGGGTACAAAAGCAAGGTTTGGGATCCTGGAATTTATTCTGATAATCAATACTCCTGGAGTCTGAAAACCTGCTTTAACTTGCTCAAAGGCTTTACTTGCCTAGTGTGGGACCACGGAGGCCATTGGAATTGCAAACATTGGTGAAGATTTTTGGATGAGTTTAAGCACAAGCCACCATAGCAGGAAGCTCATCAAATGTCCAACTTAAGGACTTTAACCAAAAGTGCTAGGTGGGAGACAACCCATCATGGTATGATCGTTCCTTTAAAAACAATTAGTTAATTAAAAAGAATTTTGAAAAATGGTTAATGGTTTTTCGAAAATTAAAAGTGAGAAAGTGGTTAGGTGATTTTGAAGAAGATTTGAAATCAGTAATAAAAAAGATATGATTGAAAATTATTTTAAAAAAATGTGGTTGAGAAGATATGATTGAGAAGATATGATTGAAAAATAATTTAAAAAGACTTGATTTTTTTGGAATTAATGACTTGGTGGTGCACGAAATTGTGATCATCAACAATGGTGCCAAAGGACTTGGAGCTCTCAAACGTGAATCACACTTTGTCACAATTCCGCACAACTAACCAGCAAGTGCACTGGGTCGTCCAAGTAATAAACCTTACGTGAGTAAGGGTCGATCCCATGGAGATTGTCGGCTTGAAGCAAGCTATGGTCATCTTGTAAATCTCAGTCAGGCAAATTCAAATGGTGATGGAGGATTGATAATTAAAAGATGAATAAAACATAAAATAAAGATAGAGATACTTATGTAATTCATTGGTGGATTTCAGATAAGCGTATGAAGATGCTTTGTTCCCCTTGAACCTCTGCTTTCCTATTGCCTTCTTCCAATCATTCATACTCCTTTCCATGGCAAGCTTTATGTTGGGCATCACTGTTGTCAATGGATACATCCCGTCCTCTCAGTGAAAATGGTCCTGATGCTCTGTCACAACATCGGCTAATCAGCTGTCGGTTCTCGATCATGTCGGAATAGGATCCATTGATCCTTTTGCGTTTGTGACACGCCCCACAATTGCGAGTTTGAAGCTTGTCACAGTCATCCCTTCCCAGATCCTACTCAGAATACCACAGACAAGGTTTAGACATTCCGGATCTCAGGAATGGCTGCCATTAATTCTAGCCTATACCACGAAGGTTCCAATCTTAGATTAGAAACCTAAGAGATACGTATTCAAGCCATTGCTAGTAGAACAGATGTGGTTGTCAGGCACATGTTCATAGGTGAGAATGATGATGAGTGTTACGGATCATCACATTCATCAAGTTGAAGAACGAATGAATATCTTGGAGAAGAAATAGACTTGAGCTGAATAGAAAAACAATAGTACTTGTATTAATTCATGAAGAACAGCAGAGCTCCACACCTTAATCTATGGTGTGTAGAAACTCCACCGTTGAAAATACATAAGAACAAGGTCTAGGCATGGCTGTGAGGCCAGCCTCCATGATCTAAGAACTACATGTCCAAAGATGAACAAAAGATAATTCAAAGATGAAAATACAATAGCAAAAGGTCCTATTTATAGAAAACTAGTAGCCTAGGGTTACAGAAATGAGTAATTAATGCAGAAATCTTCTTCCGGGCCCACTTGGTGTGTGCTTGGGCTGAGCATTGAAGCTTCCATATGTAGAGACTTTTCTTGGAGTTAAACGCCAGCTTTTGTGCCAGTTTGGGCGTTTAACTCCAGCTTTTGTGCCAGTTTTGGAGTTAAACGCTAGAATTCTTGAGCTGACTTGGAACGCCTGTTTGTGCCATCAAATCTCGAGCAAAGTATGGACTATTATATATTGCTGGAAAGCCCAGAATGTCTACTTTCCAACGCAATTGAGAGTGCGCCAATTGGGATTCTATAGCTCCAGAAAATCCACTTTGAGTGCAGGGAGATCAGAATCCAACAGCATCTGTAGTCTTTTTTCAGCCTCTGAATCAGATTTTTGCTCAGGTCCCTTAATTTCAGCCAGAAAATACTTGAAATCACAGAAAAACACACAAACTCATAGTAAAGTCTCGAAGAGTAATTTTTATTTAAAAACTAATAAAAACATAATAAAAACTAACTAAAATATACTAAAAACATACTAAAAATAATGCCAAAAAGCGTAAATTATCCGCTCATCACAACACCAAACATAAATTATTGCTTGTCCCCAAGCAACGGAAAATCAAATAGGATAAAAAGAAGAGAATATACAATGAATTCCAAAAACATCTATAAAGATCAGTATTAATTAGATGAGCAGGGCTTTTAGCTTTTTGCCTCTGAACAGTTTTGGCATCTCACTTTATCCCTTGAAGTTCAGAATGATTGGCATCTATAGGAACTCAGAATCCAGATAGTGTTATTGATTCTCCTAGTTAAGTATGTTGATTCTTGAACACAGCTACTTTATAAGTCTTGGCCGTGGCCCTAAGCACTTTGTTTTCCAGTATTACCACCGGATACATAAATGCCACAGACACATAACTGGGTGAACCTTTTCAGATTGTGACTCAGCTTTGCTAGAGTCCCCAATTAGAGGTGTCCATGGTTCTTAAGAACACTCTTTTTTTTGCTTTGGACCTCGACTTTAACCGCTCAGTCTCAAGTTTTCACTTGACACCTTCACGCCACAAGCACATGGTTAGGGACAGCTTGGTTTAGCCGCTTAGGCCAGGATTTTTATTCCTGTGGGCCCTCCTATCCACTGATGCTCAAAGCCTTGGATCTTTTTTATCACCCTTGCCTTTTGGTTTAAAGGGGTATTGGCTTTTTCTGCTTGCTTTTTTTTTTCAAGCTTTTCACTGCTTTTTCTTGCTTCAAGAATCAATTTTATGATTTTTCATATCATCAAATAACATTTCTCCTTTTCCTTTCATTCTTTCAAGAGCCAACAATTTTAACATTCATAAACAATCAAATTCAAAAATATGCACTGTTCAAACATTCATTCAGAAAAACAATAGCATTGCCACCACATCAAAATAATTAAACTGTTTTAAAAGTTGAAATTCATACACTTCTTTTTTTTTTCAATTAAAAATATTTTTCATTTAAGAAAGGTGATGGATTCATTTTCATAGCTTTAAGGCATAGACACTTAGACACTAATGATCATGTAATAAAGACACAAACATAAATAAACATAAAGCACAATTTTTGAAAAACAGAAAAATAAAGAACAAGTAAATTAAAGAACGGGTCCACCTTAGTGATGGCGGCTTGTTCTTCCTCTTGAAGATCTTATGGAGTGCTTGAGCTCCTCAATGTCTCTTCCTTGCCTTTGTTGCTCCTCTCTCATGGTTCTTTGATCTTCTCTAATTTCATGGAGGAGGATGGAATGCTCTTGGTGCTCCACCCTTAGTTGTCCCATGTTGGAACTTAATTCTCCTAGGGAGGTGTTGATTTGCTTCCAATAGTTTTGTGGAGGAAGATGCATCCCTTGAGGTATCTCAGGAATTTCATGATGAGGAATTTCCTCATGCTCTTGATGAGGTTCTCTTGTTTTCTCCATCCTTTTCTTAGTGACGGGCTTGTCCTCATCAATGAGAATGTCTCCCTCTATGTCAATTCCAACCGAATTGCAAAGGTGACAAATGAGATGAGGGAAGGCTAACCTTGCCAAAGGAGAGGACTTGTCCACCACCTTGTAGAGTTCTTGGGATATAACCTCATGAACTTCCACTTCCTCTCCAATCATGATGCTATGTATCATGATAGCCCGGTCTATAGTAGCTTCGGACCGGTTGCTAGTGGGAATGATTGAGCGTTGGATGAACTCCAACCATACCCTTGCCACGGGCTTGAGGTCATGCCTTCTTAGTTGAACCGGCTTCCCTCTTGAATCTCTCTTCCATTGAGCGCCCTCTTCACAGATGTCCATGAGGACTTGGTCCAACCTTTGATCAAAGTTGACCCTTCTAGTGTATGGGTGTGCATCTCCTTGCATCATGGACAAGTTGAATGCCAACCTTACATTTTCTGGACTAAAATCTAAGTATTTCCCTCGGACCATTGTAAGCCAATTCTTAGGGTCCGGGTTCACACTTTGATCATGGTTCTTGGTGATCCATGCATTGGCATAGAATTCTTGAACTATTAAGATTCCAACTTGTTGAATGGGGTTGGTGAGAACTTCCCAACCTCTTCTTCGGATCTCATGTCAGATCTCCGGATATTCGCCCTTTTTGAGCTTAAAAGGGACCTCGGGGATCACCTTCTTCTTGGCCACAACTTCATAGAAGTGGTCTTGATGCACCCTTGAGAGGAATCTTTCTATCTCCCATGACTCGGAGGTGGAAGCTTTTGCCTTCCCTTTCCTCTTTCTAGAGGTTTCTCCGGCCTTTGGTGCCATAAATGGTTATGAAAAAATAACAAGCTTTCGCTTTTACCACACCAAACTTAGAAGGTTGCTCGTTCTCGAGCAAAAGAATAAAGAAGAGAGTAGAAGAAGAAGAAATAGAGGAGATGGAGTGGGCTTTGTGTTTCGGCCAAGGGGGATAGGTAGTGTGTATGTTTGTGAAAATGAAGGAGTGAAAATGGGTTTATATAGGGGTGAGAGGGGTGTGTATGGTTCGGCCATTATGGGTGGGTTTGGGAGGGAAAGTGGTTTGAATTTGGATGGTGAGGTAGGTGGGGTTTTATGAAGGATGGATGTGAGTGGTGAAGAGAATGGTGGGATTTGATAGGTGAAGGGTTTTTGGGGAAGAGGTATTGAGGTGATTGGTGAATGGGTGAAGAAGAGAGAGAGTGGTGGGGTAGGTGGAGATCTTGTGGGGTCCACAGATTCTGAGGTGTCAAGGATTTCTCATCCCTGCACCATGTGGCGTGCAAAACGCCCCTTTCTGCCAGTCCTGGCGTTAAACGCCAGGCTGCTACCCATTTCTGGCATTTAACACCAGCTTCTTGCCCATTCCTGGCGTTAAACGCCAGTCTGGTGCCCTTTTCTGGCGTTAAACGCCCAGAATGGTGCCAGACTGGGTGTTTAACGCCCATTCTGCTACCTTTACTGGCGTTTAAACACCAGTAACTGTCTCCTCCAGGGTGTTCTATTTTTCATTCTGTTTTTCACTTTGTTTTTGCATTTTCAATTGTTTTTGTGACTTCACATGATCATCAACCTATAGAAAACATAAAATAACAATAGAAAATAGAAAATTATCATAGAATAGTAACGATTGGGTTGCCTCCCAACAAGCGCTTCTTTAATGTCAATAGCTTGACAGTGGGCTCTCATGGAGCCTCACAGATGTTCAGAGCAATGTTGGAACCTCCCAACACCAAACTTAGAGTTTGAATGTGGGGGTTCAACACCAAACTTAGAGTTTGGTTGTGGCCTCCCAACACCAAACTTAGAGTTTGACTGTGGGGGCTCTGTTTGACTCTGTATTGAGAGAAGCTCTTCATGCTTCCTCTCCATGGTTACAGAGGGATATCCTTGAGCTTTAAACACAAGGGAGTCTCCATTCACTTGAATGATCAATTCTCCTCTGTCAACATCAATTACAGCTTTTGCTGTGGCTAGGAAGGATCTGCCAAGGATGATGGATTCATCCATACACTTCCCAGTCTCTAAGACTATGAAATCAGCAGGGATGTAATGGTCTTCAACCTTTACCAAGACATCCTCTACAAGTCCATAAGCCTATTTCTTTGAATTGTCTGCCATCTCCAGTGAGATTCTTGCAGCTTGTACCTCAATGATCCCTAGCTTCTCCATTACAGAGAGAGGCATAAGGTTTATGCTTGACCCTAGGTCACACAGAGACTTTTCAAAGGTCATGGTGCCTATGGTACAAAGGATTGAGAATTTTCCAGGGTCTTGTCTCTTCAGAGGTAATCTCTGCCTAGTCAAGTCATCCAGTTCTTTGATGAATAATGGAGGTTCATTCTCCCAAGTCTCATTACCAAATAACTTGGCATTTAGCTTCATGATTGCTCCAAGGTACTTAGCAACTTGCTCTTCAGTGACATCTTCATCCTCTTCAGAGGAAGAATACTCATCAGAGCTCATGAATGGCAAAAGTAAATTCAATGGAATCTCTATGGTCTCAGAATGAGCCTCAGATTCCCATGGTTCCTCATTAGGGAACTCCATGGAGGTCAGTGGACGTCCATTGAGGTCTTCCTCAGTGGGAATCACTGCCTCTTCCTCCTCTCCATGTTCAGCCATGTGGTTATGGCCTTGCACTCTCTTTTGGAATTCTCTTCTGTATTGCTTGGGAGAGTGCTAGGAGGGAGTTCAGTAATTTTCTTACTCAGCTGACCCACTTGTGCCTCCAAATTTCTAATGGAAGACCTTGTTTCAGTCATGAAACTTTGAGTGGTTTTAATTAGATCAGAGACTATGGTTGCTAAGTCAGAGGGGCTCTGCTTAGAATTCTCCGTCTGTTGCTGAGAAGATGATGGAAAAGGCTTGCCATTGCTAAACCTGTTTCTTCCACCATTGTTGTTGTTGAAGCCTTGTTGAGGCCTCTGTTGGTCCTTCCATGAGAGATTTGGATGATTTCTCCATGAAGGATTATAGGTGTTTCCATAGGGTTCTCCCATGTAATTCACCTCTTCCATTGCAGGGTTCGCAGGGTCATAAGCTTCTTCTTCAGAGGAAGCTTCCTTAGTACTGCCTGTTGCTGCTTGCATTTTAGAAAGACTCTGAGAAATCATATTGACTTGTTGGGTCAATATTTTATTCTGAGCCAATATGGCATTCAGAGTATCAATCTCAAGAACTCCTTTCTTCTGAGTTGTCCCATTATTCACAGGATTCCTTTCAGAGGTGTACATGAACTGGTTATTTGCAACCATTTCAATGAGTTCTTGAGCTTCTGCAGGCGTCTTCTTCAGATGAAGAGATCCTCCAGCAGAGCTATCTAATGACATCTTGGATAGTTCAGACAGACCATCATAGAAGATTCTTATGATGCTCTATTCTGAAAGCATGTCAGAAGGGCACCTTCTAATCAATTGCTTGTATCTCTCCCAAGCTTCATAGAGGGACTCACCATCCTTCTGTCTAAAAGTTTGGACTTCCACTCTAAGCTTACTCAATTTTTGAGGTGGAAAGAACTTTGCCAAGAAGGCATTGACTAGCTTTTCCCAAGAGTTCAGGCTTTCCTTAGGTTGTGAATCCAACCATGTCCTAGCTCTGTCTCTTACAGCAAAAGGAAAAAGCATAAGTCTGTAGACTTCAGGATCAACCCCATTGGTGTTGACAGTGTCACAGATTTGCAAGAATTCAGCTAAGAAGTCCATGAAACTTGCAATTCCGTTGCATTAGAAAAACTAATTGAGGCTTAAGCTCAAAGTTGTTTGCTCCAATGGCAGGGATTGAGATGCTTCTCCCATAGAAATCAGAAGTAGGTGCAGTAAAGTCACCAAGCACCTTCCTTGCATTGTTGGCATTGTTGTTATTTTCGGCTGCCATGGTTTCTTCTTCCTTGAAAAGCTCTGTTAGGCCCTCTAAAGAGAGATGTTCTTTGGCTTCTCTTAGCTTTCTCTTCAAGGTCCTTTCAGGTTCAGGATCAGCTTGAACAAGTATGCCTTTATCTTTGTTCCTGCTCATATGAAAGAGAAGAGAACAAGAAAGTAGGGAATCCTCTATGTCACAATATAGAGATTCCTTGAGGTGTCAGAGGAAAAAAAAGAATAGAAGGAGGAAGTGGAGAAGAGGGAATTTGAACTTATCAAGAGGGATAGAGTTCGAATTGCACCTTGATGAGGAATCTTAGTCCCTTAAATAGAAGGATGTGAGAGGAGGGGAAGAATTTTCGAAAATAAATTAAAAATATTTTGAAATAATAAAGAAGAAATTTAAAAATTTGATTGAGATTTTCGAAAACTAAGATTGGGAAAGAAATCAAGTGATTTTTTGAAAAAGATTTTGAAATCAGAAATTAAAAAGATATGATTTGAAACTTAATTTTGAAAAAGATGTGATTGAAAAGATATGTTTGAAAAGATATGATTGAAAATCAATTTAGAAAAAGAAAACTTTTAAAATTAAAGCTGATTACTTGACTATCAAGAAATTAAAAGATATGATTTTAAAACTTAAAGTTTGATCCTTTCTTAATAGGCAAGTAACAACTTGAAAAATTTTGAAGTAAATCTTGAATTGAAGCAAGGATTTTTGAAAATAGTAAAAATAAATATAAAATGGAAAGAAATTGATTTTGAAAGAGATATGATTGAAAAGATATGATTTGAAAAAGATTTGATTTTGAAAAATTATGAAAACTTGAAAAAAATGTGAATTAAAAACAAAATCTTCCCTCTAGTGTCATCCTGGCGTTAAATGCCCAGAATGGGCACCATTCTGGCATTTAAAGCCCAAATCTCTACCATTTTGGGTGTTAAACTCCCAGCCAGGTACCCTGGCTGGCATTTAAACGCCAGTTTTCCTTCTTCACTGGGCGTTTTGAACGCCCAGCTTTTTCTGTTTGATTCCTCTGCTGAATGTTTTGAATCTTCAATTCTCTGTATTATTGACTTGAAAAGACATAGTTTGGAAAATATTTTTGATTTTTTGATGATGAGAAACAACAATAAAAAATGCAACTAAGATCAAATAAACAATGCATGCAGGACACCAAACTTAAAAATTTTCATTTAGGAGACACTAACAAATTGAGAATGCATATGAGAAACAACAAAACACACAAAACAAGAGAATTTAAAGATCAGAGCAATGAAATCATCAAGAACAACTTGAAGATCAATGAAGAACAATATGTATAAATTCGAAAAATGCAAGAAGAATAAAACATGCAATTGACACCAAACTTAAAAATTGATACTAGACTCAAACAAGAAACATAAAATATTTTTGGTTTTATGATTTTAAAAATTTTTTTTGTGATTTTCGAAACTTATATGGAAAAGAAAATAAAGAGAATCAAAACTTTTAATAAGAATTCCAGGAATCATGCAATGTTAGTCTAAAGCTTCAGTCTAAAAAGGATTAGACATGTTTGGCCAAGCTTCAGCAGGACATTACATTCAATAGCTAAATTGATGAGAATCAATCAGCTTTTGCGATGGTGGGAACATCACCTTGAAACTCTAGAATTCATTCTTAAAAATTCTGAAAAAAATACCTAATCTAAGCAACAAGATGAACCGTCAGTTGTCCAAACTCGAACAATCCCCGGCAACGGCGCCAAAAACTTGGTGCACGAAATTGTGATCATCAACAATGGTGCCAATGGACTTGGAGCTCTCAAACGTGAATCACACTTTGTCACAATTCCGCACAACTAACCAGCAAGTGCACTGGGTCATCCAAGTAATAAACCATACGTGAGTAAGGGTCGATCCCACGGAGATTGTCGGCTTGAAGCAAGCTATGGTCATCTTATAAATCTCAGTCAGGCAGATTCAAATGGTGATGGAGGATTGATAATTAAAAGATGAATAAAACATAAAATAAAGATAGAGATACTTATGTAATTCATTGGTGGATTTCAGATAAGCGTATGAAGATGCTTTGTTCCCCTTGAACCTCTGCTTTCCTATTGCCTTCTTCCAATCATTCATACTCCTTTCCATGGCAAGCTTTATGTTGGGCATTACCGTTGTCAATGGCTACATCCCGTCCTCTCAGTGAAAATGGTCCTGATGCTCTATCACAACATCGGCTAATCAGCTGTCGGTTCTCGATCATGTCGGAATAGGATCCATTGATCCTTTTGCGTCTGTCACACGCCCCACAATCGCGAGTTTGAAGATCGTCACAGTCATCCCTTCCCAGATCCTACTCAGAATACCACAGACAAGGTTTAGACGTTTCGGATCTCAGGAATGGCTGCCATTAATTCTAGCCTATACCACGAAGGTTCCAATCTTAGATTAGAAACCCAAGAGATACGCATTCAAGCCATTGCTAGTAGAACATAGGTGGTTGTCAGGCACATGTTCATAGGTGAGAATGATGATGAGAGTCACGGATCATCACATTCATCAAGTTGAAGAACAAATGAATATCTTAGAGAAGAAATAGACTTGAATTGAATAGAAAAACAATAGTACTTGTATTAATTCATGAAGAACAGCAGAGCTCCACACCTTAATCTATGGTGTGTAGAAACTCCACCGTTGAAAATACATAAGAACAAGGTCTAGGCATGGCCGTGAGGCCAGCCTCCATGATCTAAGAACTACACGTCCAAAGATGAACAAAAGATAATTCAAAGATGAAAATACAATAGTAAAAGGTCCTATTTATAGAAAACTAGTAGTCTAGGGTTACAGAAATGAGTAATTAATGCAGAAATCTTCTTCCGGGCCCACTTGGTGTGTGCTTGGGCTGAGCATTGAAGCTTCCATATGTAGAGATTTTTTTTGGAGTTAAACGGTAGTTTTTGTGCCAGTTTGGGCGTTTAACTCCAGCTTTTGTGCCAGTTTTGGAGTTAAACGCCAGAATTCTTGAGCTGACTTGGAACGCCTGTTTGGGCCATCAAATCTCGGGCAAAGTATAAACTATTATATATTGCTGGAAAGCCTAGGATGTCTACTTTCCAACGAAATTGAGAGAGCACCAATTGGGCTTCTGTAGCTCCAGAAAATCCACTTTGAGTGCAGGGAGGTCAGAATCCAACAGCATCTGCAGTCCTTTTTCAGCCTCTGAATCAGATTTTTGCTCAGGTCCCTCAATTTCAGCCAGAAAATACTTGAAATCACAGAAAAACACACAAACTCATAGTAAAGTCCAGAAGAGTGATTTTTATTTAAAAACTAATAAAAACATAATAAAAACTAACTAAAATATACTAAAAACATACTAAAAACAATGCCAAAAAGCGTATAAATTATCCGCTCATCACTTGGCTAACAAGAAATTTAAAATATATGATTCTAAAATTCAAATATTGAACCTTTCTTAACAAGGAAGTAACAAACTTGAAATTTTTTAATCAAATCATTAATTGGTAGCCAGGATTTTCGAAAATAGTAAGAGAAAAATGGAAGAAGATTTGATTTTGAAAAAGATATGATTTGAAAAAGATATGATTTGAAAAAGATTTGATTTTGAAAAATTATGAAGATTTGAAAAAGATTTGAATTAAAAACTAACTTACCTCCCTTGTGTTGTCCTGGCGTTAAACGCCCAGAATGGTATCCATTATGGCGTTAAACGCCCAAAATACTACCTTTTCGGGTGTTTAACGCCCAGCCAGGTACCCTGGATAGCATTTAAACGCCAGTTTTCCTTCCTTACTGGGCGTTTTGAATGCCTAGCTTTTTTCTCTGTGATTCCTCTACTGTATATTCTGAATCTTCAATTCTCTGTATTATTGACTTGAAAAGACATAATTTTGAAAATTTTTTTGAATTTTTAATGATGAGAGAGAGCAACAACAAAATGAAACTAATCATGAATAACTAAGATCAAATAAACAATGCATGCAAGAACACGTTGAATGTCAAGATGAACATCAACACATATTTTTAAGAAAAGAAAGACATGCAAGACACCAAACTTAAAAATTTTCATATTAGAGACACTAACAAATTGAGAATGCACATGAAAAACAACAAAAGACACAAAACAAGAGAATTTAAAGATCAGATCCAAGAAAATCATCAAGAACAACTTGAAGATCAATGAAGAACATGATGCATGAAAAATTTTTTTTCCGAAAATTTTTAAGATAATTTAAAAATATGCAATTGACACCAAACTTAAAATTTGACACTAGACTCAAACAAGAAACACAAAATTTTTGGTTTTTATGATTTTATGAAATTTTTTTGTGTATTTTTATTTGTATTTTTCGAAAATTATTTTAGAAAAAGAAACTTAAATAAATTCAAAATTTTTTATAGGAATTCCAGGAATCATGCAATGTTAGTCTAAAGCTTCAGTCTAAAAAGATTAGACATGGCTAGCCAAGCTTCAACAGGACATTACATACAACAGCCAAATTGATGGGAATCAACTAGCTCCTGTGATGATAAAAGCATCATCTGAAACTCTAGAATTCATTCTTAAAAATTCTAAAGAACAAAATAAAATTTTTTTTTTGAAATTTTTTTGAAAATAAATAAAAGTTAAAAATCTTAAACATAAAATAAAAGTACCTAATCTGAGCAACAAGATGAACCGTCAGTTGTCCAAACTCGAACAATCCCCGGCAACGGCGCAAAAAACTTGGTGCACAAAATTACAATCACACTTTTGCAATTCCGCACAACTAACCAGCAAGTGCACTGGATCGTCCAAGTAATACCTTACGTGAGTAAGGGTCGATCCACAGAGATTGTCAGCTTGAAGCAAGCTATGGTCATCCTTGTAAATCTCAGTCAGGCGAATTCAAATGGTTTTGAGGTTTTGATAATTAAAATATAATTAAAACAGAAAATAAGATAGAAATACTTATGTAATTCATTGGTGGGATTTCAGATAAGCGTATGGAGGTGCTTTGTTGCTTCTGAACCTCTGCTTTCCTATTGCCTTCTTCCAACCATGTGTTACCTCCTTCCATGGCAAGCTGTATGATCCTCTCGGATGAAAACAATTCCATCTGCGCTGTCACCGCAGGGCTAATCATCTGTCGGTTCCCGCTAGCGTCGGAATAGGACCATTGTCCTTTTGTGCACTGTCACTTGCGCCCCACATTCGCAAGTTTGAAGTTCGTCACAGTCATCCCTTCCCAGATCCTACTCGGAATACCACAGACAAGGTTTAGACTTTCCGGATCTCAGGAATGGCTGCCAACAATTCTAGCCTATACCACGAAGGTTCTAATCTTAGATTAGAAACCCAAGAGATATGCACTCAAGCTATTGTAGATAGAATGGACGTGGTTGTTAGGCACGCACTCATAGGTGAGAATGATGATGAGTGTCACGGATCATCACATTCATCGGGTTGAAGTGCGAGTGGATATCTTAGAGAAGAAGTAGGCGTGAATTGAAGAGAAAAACAATAGTACTTGTATTAATTCATGAAGAACACCAGAGCTCCACACCTTAATCTATGGGGTGTAGAAACTCCACCGTAGAAAATACATAAGTGAAAGAAGGTCTAGGCATGGCCGAATGGCCTGCCTCCCAAAGAGGGTTCAATCATCAAAACATGATTAAAAGATAAAAGATTAAAATACAACAGTAAAAGGTCCTATTTATAATGAACTAGTAGCCTAGGATTTACAGAAATAAGTAAATGATGCAGAAATCCACTTCCGGGATCCACTTAGTGTGTGCTTGGGCTGAGCATTGAAGCTTTTTCGTGCATAGGCTTTTCTTGGCGTTAAACGCCAGCTTTGGTGCCAGTTTGGGTGTTTAACTCCAATTCTGGTGCCAGTTTGGGCGTTTCACGCCAGAAATTTTAGGCAGACTTTGAACGCGGGTTTGGGCCATTGGTGCACGAAATTGTGATCTCAGGCAACGGCGCCAAAAACTCTGTACGCACGTCTTAATAAATCATTTTTCATTCACAACTTCGATACAACTAACCAGCAAGTGCACTGGGTCGTCCAAGTAATAAACTTTACGTGAGTAAGGGTCGATCCCACGGAGATTGTTGGTATGAAGCAAGCTATGATCATCTTGTAGATCTCAGTCAGGCGGATATCAAATAGTTATGGAGTTTTCGAAAATAATAATAAATAAATAGAGAATAAAGATAGAAATACTTATGTATATCATTGGTGAGAATTTTAGATAAACGTATAGAGATGCTTTCGTCCCTCTGAACTTCTGCTTTCCTGCTGTCTTCATCCAATCAGTCATACTCCTTTCTATGGCTGGCTTTATGTAAGGACATCACCGTTGTCAATGGCTACTTTTCATCCTCTCTGTGAAAATGGTCCGATGCGCTGTCACTGCATGGCTAATCATCTGGAGGCATCACCAGTGTCAATGGCTGCATCCTATCCTCTTGTGAAAAAGGTCCAAATGCTCTGTCACAGCACGGCTAATCATCTGAGGTTCTCGATCATACTGGAATAGGATTCACCCTCCTTTTGCGTCTGTCACTACGCCCAGCACTCGCGAGTTTGAAGTTCGTCACAGTCATTCAATCCCAGAATCCTACTCGGAATACCACAGACAAGGTTTAGACTTTCCGGATTCTCATGAATGCCACCATCAATCTAGCTTACACCACGAAGATTCTGATTAAGAGATCCAAGAGATAATCATCCAATCTAAGGTGGAACAGAAGTGGTTGTCAGGCACGCGTTCGTGGGGGAATGATGATGATTGTCACGTTCATCACATTCATTGTTGAAGTGCGAATGAATATCTTAGAAGTGGAATAAGTTGAATTGAATAGAAAAACAGTAGTACTTTGTATTAATTCATGAGGAACAGCAGAGCTCCACACCTTAATCTATGGAGTGCAGAAACTCTACCGTTTGAAAATATATAAGTGAAAGGTTCAGGCATGGCCGAATGGCCAGCCCCCCAAACGTGATCAATATGATCGAAAGATGAACTAAAAATCATAAGATGATCCGAATAAATAAATACAATAGTAAAAAGTCCTATTTATACTAAACTAGTTACTAGGGTTTACAGAAGTAAGTAATTGATGCATAAATCCACTTCCGGGACCCACTTGGTGTGTGCTTGGGCTGAGCTTGAAGTTTATACGTGGAGAGGGCATTCTTGGAGTTGAACGCCAGTTTGTAACGTGTTTCTGGCATTCAACTCTGGCTTGTGACGTGTTTCTGGCGTTTAACTCCAGACTGCAGCGTAGAACTGGCGTTCAATGCCCTTTTGCATCGTCTAAACTCGGCCAAAGTATGGACTATTATATATTGCTGGAAATCCCTGGATGTCTACTTTCCAACGCAATTGAAAGCGCACCATTTTGAGTTCTGTAGCTCCAAAAAATCCACTTTGAGTCCAGGGAGGTCAGAATCCAACAGTATCAGCAGTCCTTCTTCTACCTCTGAATCTAATTTTTGCTCAAGTCCCTCAATTTCAGCCAAAAAATACCTGAAATCACAGAAAAACACACAAACTCATAGTAAAGTCCAGAAATGTGAATTTAACATAAAAACTAATGAAAACATCCCTAAAAGTAACTAGATCCTACTAAAAACATACTAAAAACAATGCCAAAAAGCGTATAAATTATCCGCTCATCACAACACCAAACTTAAATTGTTGCTTGTCCCCATGCAACTGAAAATCAAATAGGATAAAAAGAAGAGAATATACTATAAATTCCAAACTATCAATGAAACATAGCTCCAATCAGATGAGCGGGACTTGTAGCTTTTTGCCTCTTGAATAGTTTTGGCATCTCACTTTATCCATTGAGGTTCAGAATGATTGGCATCTATTAGGAACTCAGAGTTCAGATAGTGTTATTGATTCTCCTAGTTCAGTATGTTGATTCTTGAACACAGCTACTTTATGAGTCTTGGCCGTGGCCCTAAGCACTTTGTTTTCCAGTATTACCACCGGATACATAAATGCCACAAACACATAACTGGGTGAACCTTTTCAGATTGTGACTCAGCTTTGCTAAAGTCCCCAATTAGAGGTGTCCAGGGTTTTTAAGCACACTCTGTTTTTTGCTTTGGACCTTGACTTTAACTGCTCAGTCTCAAGTTTTCACTTGACACCTTCACGCCACAAGCACATGGTTAGGGACAGCTTGGTTTAGCCGCTTAGGCCAGGATTTTATTCCTTTAGGCCCTCCTATCCACTGATGCTCAAAGCCTTGGGATCCTTTTTATTTACCCTTGCCTTTTGGTTTTAAGGGCTATTGGCTTTTTCTGCTTGCTTTTTCTTTTTCTTTCTATTTTATTTATTTTTTTTTGCTATTTTTTTTTCTGCAAGCTTTGTTCTTTGCTGCTTTTTCTTCCTTCAAGAATCATTTTTATGATTTTTCAGATTATCAAATAACATGTCTCCTTATCATCATTCTTTCAAGAGCCAACATATTTAACATTCTTAAACAACTTCAAAAGACATATGCACTGTTCAAGCATTCATTCAGAAAACAAAAAGTATTGTCACCACATCAATATAATTAAACTAAGTTCAAGGATAAATTCGAAACTCATGTACTTCTTGTTCTTTTGAATTAAAACATTTTTTTCATTTAAGAGAGGTGATGGATTCATAGGACATTCATAACTTTAAGACATAGTTACTAAATACTAATGATCATGTAATAAGACACAAATATGGATAAGCACTTAACATAAAGAAAACGAAAAATAGAGAATTTAAGAACAAGGAATGAGTCCACCTTAGTGATGGTGGCGTTTCCTTCTTGAGGAACCAATGATGTCCTTGAGCTCTTCTATGTCTCTTCCTTGTCTTTGTTGCTCCTCCCTCATTGCTTTTTGATCTTCTCTAATTTCATGAAGGATGATGGAGTGCTCTTGATGTTCCACCCTTAATTGTCCCATGTTGGAACTTAATTCTCCTAGGGAGGTGTTGGTTTGCTCCCAATAGTTTTATGGAGGAAAATGCATTTGAGGCATCTCCGGGATCTCATGGTGATGAGCTTCATGCGTCTCTTGAGCTCCATGAATGGGCTCTCTTGTTTGCTCCATCTTTTTCTTAGTGATGGGCTTCTCTTCCTCAATGGGAATGTCTCCTTCTATGTCAATCCCAGCCGAATTGCATAGATGGCAAATGAGGTGAGGAAAAGCTAACCTTGCCATAGTGGAGGACTTGTCAGCCACCTTGTAGAGTTCTTGAGGTATAATCTCATAAACCTCCACCTCTTCTCCAATCATGATGCTATGGATCATGATGGCCTGGTCTATAGTAACTTCAGACCGGTTGCTAGTGGGAATGATTGAGCGTTGAATGAACTCCAACCATCCTCTAGCTACAGGCTTAAGGTCCAGTCTTCTTAATTGAACCGGCTTGCCTTTGGAGTCAATCTTCCATTGAGCTCCTTCAACACATATGTCCATGAGGACTTGGTCCAACCTTTGATTAAAGTTGACCCTTCTAGTGTAGGGGCGTGCATCTCCTTGCATCATAGGCAAGTTAAATGTCAACTTCACATTTTCCGGACTAAAATCTAAGTATTTCCCCCGAACCATTATAATATAATTCTTTGGATTCGGGTTCCTACTTTGATCATGGTTCTTAGTGATCCATGCATTGGCATAGAACTCTTGAACCATTAGGATGCCGACTTGTTGGATGGGGTTTGTCAGAACTTCCCAACCTCTTCTTTGGATTTCATGTCGGATCTCTGGATACTCATTTCTCTTGAGCTTGAAAGGGACCTCGGGGATCACCTTCTTCTTGGCCACAACATCATAGAAGTGGTCTTGATGAGCTTTGGAGATGAATCTTTCCATCTCCCATGACTCGGAGGTGGAAGCTTTTGTCTTCCCTTTCCCTTTTCTAGAGGATTCTCCGATCTTAGGTGCCATCAATGGTAATGGAAAAACAAAAAGCTTATGCTTTTACCACACCAAACTTAGAATATTGCTCGCCCTCGAGCAAGAGAAGAGAGAATAGATGAAGAAGAAGAAGAAAATATGGAGGAGAGGAGGGAGAGGTATATTCGGCCAAGAAGGGAAATAGAGGGTTGTGTTGTGTGAAAATGAGGAAGAATGGAGGGCTATATATAGGGAAGGGAGGGGGGTAAGGTTCGGCCATAAGGGTGGGTTTTGGGTGGGAAATTGATTTTGAATTTTGAAGGTAGGTGGAGTTTATGAGGTAGGTTTATGGGGAAGAATGGATGGATGTGAGTGGTGAAGTGGTGATAGGGAAGAGAGATTGAGGTGATTGGTGAAGGGTTTTGGGGAAGAGTGTTTATTGGGAAGAGAGGATGAACATTGAGAAGAGGGAAGAGAATGAGTGGTGGTAGGTGGGGTTCCTGTAGGGTCCACAAATGCTGAGATGATCCTGTGGGGTCCACAGATCCTGAGGTGTTAAAGAATTGCATCCCTGCACCAATTAGGCATGTAAAATGCCTTTGCATGCAATTCTGGCATTTAAACACTGAATTGATGCTTGTTCTGGGCGTTCAGCGCCCAGATGCAACATATTTCTGGCGTTGAACACCAGCCAGATGCTTGTTTCTGGCGTTCAGTGCCAGCTCTTCTTCACTGTGCATTTCTGGCGTCTGAACGCCAGGATGCTGCTTGTTTTTGGCGTTCAACGCCAGATCCATTCTCTGTTTTGGTGTTGAATGCCAGCTAGATGCTCCTTACTGGCATTTAAACGCAAGTAAGATCCTCCTCCAGAGTGTGATTTTTCTTCTGTTGTTTTTGATTCCGTTTTCAATTTTTATATTTATTTTGTGACTCCACATGATCATGAACCTAATAAAACATGAAATAACAATAAAAATAAAATAAATAAAAATTGAGTAGCCTCCCAACAAGCACTGTTTTAATGTCAATAGCTTGACAGTGGGCTCTCATGGAGCCTCACAGATGTTCAGAGCATTGTTGAGACTCTCCAACACCAAACTTAGAGTTTGACTGTGGGGGCTCTGGTTGACTCTGTTTTGAGAGAAGCTTACTGTGCCTCTTTTCCATGTTTACAGAAGGATGTCATTGAGTATTAAACTCAAGGGAGTCCTCATTCAATTGAAGGACTAGTTCACGTCTGTTAACATCAATCACAGCTCTTGCTGTGGCTAGGAAGGGTCTTCCAAGGATGATGGATTCATCCTCATCCTTCCCAGTATCTAGGATTATGAAATCAGCAGGGATGTAAAGGCCTGCAACCTTTACTAACATGTCCTCTACTTGTTCATAAGCCTGTTTTCTGGAATTGTCTGCCATCTCTAATGAGATTTTAGCAGTTTGTACCTCCAAGATTCCCAGTTTCTCCATTACAGAGAGTGGCATGAGGTTTATTCCTGACCCCAGGTCACATAGAGCCTTCTCAAAGGTTATTGTGCCTATGGTACAAGGTATTAGGAATTTTCCAGGATCCTGTTTCTTCTGAGGCAATCTCAGTTGATCCAATGCATTTAGTTCATTGGTGAACAGGGGAGGTTCATCTCCCCAAGTTTCATTACCAAATAAATTGGCATTTAGCTTCATGATTGCACCAAGGAACTTGGTAACTTGCTCTTCAGTAACATCCTCATTCTCTTCAGAAGAGGAATACTCATTAGAGCTCATGAAGGGCATAAGGAGGTTCAATGGAATCTCTATGGTCTCTAGATGAGTCTCAGATTCCTTTGGTTCCTCAGAGGGACACTCCTTATTGATCACTGGACGTCCTAGGAGGTCTTCCTCTTTGGAATTCACGTCCTTCTCCTCTCTTGTGGGTTCGGCCATGATGGTCAATTCAATAGCCTTGCACTCTCCTTTTGGATTTTCTTCTGTATTGCTTGGGAGAGTACTAGGAGGGATTTCAGTGATCCTTTTACTCAGCTGGCCCACTTGTGCCTCTAAATTTCTAATTGAGGACCTTGTTTCATTCATGAAGCTTACAGTGGCCTTGGATAGGTCAGAGACTAAGTTTGCTAAATTAGAGGTATTTTGTTCAGAGTTCTCTGTCTGTTGCTGAGTGGATGATGGAAAAGGTTTACTATTGTTAAACCTATTTCTTCCACCATTATTAAAGCCTTGTTGAGGCTTTTGTTGATCCTTCCATGAGAGATTTGGATGATTTCTCCATGAGGGACTATAGGTGTTTCCATATGGTTCACCCATGTAATTCACCTCTGCTATTGCAGGGTTCTCAGGATCATAAGCTTCTTCTCCAGAAGATGCCTCTTGAGTACTGTTGGATGCAGCTTGCATTCCATTCAGACTCTGAGAAATCATATTGACTTGCTGAGTCAATATTTTGTTCTGAGCCAATATGGCATTCAGAGTATCAATTTCAAGAACTCCCTTCTTCTGAGGCGTCCCATTACTCACAGGATTCCTCTCAGAAGTGTACATGAACTGGTTATTAGCAACCATGTCAATGAGTTCTTGAGCTTCTGCAGGCGTTTTCTTTAGGTGAATGGATCCACCTGCAGAAGTATCCAATGACATCTTAGCTAATTCAGACAGACCATCATAGAATATATCCAGGATGGTCCATTCTGAAAGCATGTCAGAAGGACACTTTTTGGTCAGTTGCTTGTATCTCTCCCAAGCTTCATAGAGGGATTCACCTTCTTTTTGTCTGAAGGTTTGAACATCCACTCTAAGCTTGCTTAGCTTTTGAGGAGGAAAGAACTTGGCTAAGAAAGCCGTGACCAGCTTATCCCAAGAGTTCAGGCTATCTTTGGGTTGAGAGTTCAACCACACTTTAGCTCTGTCTCTTACAGCAAAAGGGAAAAGCATGAGCCTGTAGACTTCAGGATCTACTCCATTAGTCTTAACAGTATCACAGATCTGCAAGAATTCAGTTAAGAACTGAAAAGGATCTTCAGATGGAAGTCCATGGAACTTGCAGTTCTGCTGCATCAGAGAAACTAATTGAGGTTTCAGCTCAAAATTGTTTGCTCCAATGGTAGGGATGGAGATGCTTCTTCCATGTAAATTGGAATTAGGTGCAGTAAAGTCACCAAGCATTCTCCTTGTATTATTATTATTTTCGGCTGCCATCTCCTCTTCCTGTTCAAAAATTTCTGAAAGGTGCTTGCTGGATTGTTGTAATTTAGCTTCTCTTAGTTTCTTCTTTAGAGTCCTTTCAGGTTCTGGATCTGCTTCAACAAGAATGTTCTTGTCTTTGCTCCTGCTCATATGAAAAAGAGGGAACAGAAAAATAATAATAATAGGGATCCTTTTTGCCCAAGTATAGAGGTTCCCCTGTGTGAGTAGAAGAAGAAAAGAATGTAATGTAAAGAAGGGAAGAAGAGAAAATTCGAACACAAATGGAAGAGGGGGTTTAAATTTGGGTGAGATGAAGTGTTAGTAGATGAATAAATAAATAGAAGGAGATGAGAGAGAAAGAGAATTTTCAAAAATTATTTTTGAAAAATGGTTAGTGATTTTCGAAAATTAAAAGAAGAAATAAATTAAAATTGAATTTTGAAACAATTAGTTAATAAAAAGAATTTTTGAAAAAGAGGGAGATATTTTCGAAAATTAGAGAGAGAGAGTTAGTTAGGTAGTTTTGAAAAAGATAAGAAACAAACAAAAAGTTAGTTAGTCAGTTGAAACAAATTTTGAAAATCAATTTTTGAAAAGATAAGAAGATAAGAAGTTAGAAAAGATATTTTAAAATCAAATTTTTGAAAAAGATATGTTTTTAAAAAGATATGATTAAAAATATATGATTTTGAAAAAAGATAAAAAGATATTTTTGAAAAGATATGATTGAAATTAGTTTTGAAAAAGATTTGATTTTTAAAATCACAATTAATGACTTGATTCACAAGAAATCACAAGATATGATTCTAGAATTTAAAGTTTGAATCTTTCTTGACAAGCAAGTAACAAACTTGAAATTTTTGAATCAAAACATTAATTAATGAGAATATTTTCAAAAATTATAAGATAAAATTAAGAAAAAAAATTTTTGAAAAATATTTTAAAAATTTTCGAAAATAAATAAGAAAAGTGAAAAAGATATGATTTTTGAAAAATATTTTGAAAAAGATAAGATTTTTAAATTGAAAATTTGATTTGACTCATAAGAAACAACTAAGTTTTAAAAAGTTTTGAAAAAGTCAACTCAAATTTTCGAAATTTATGAGTGAAAAAGGGAAAGATATTTTTTTTATTTTTGAATTTTTAATGATGAAAGAGAAAAACATGAAAATGATGCAATGCATGAAAATTTTGGATCAAAACAATGAATGCACGCAAGAATGCTATGAATGTCAAGATGAACACCAAGAACACTTTGAAGATCATGATGAACATCAAGAACATATTTTTGAAAAATTTTCAATGCAAAGAAAATATGCAAGACACCAAACTTAGAAATTTTTCATGTATAGACACTATGAATGCAAGAATGCATATGAAAAACAAGAAAAGACTCAAAACAAGAAAATATGAGGATCAAACAAGAAGACTGGCCAAGAACAACTTGAAGATCATGATGAATGCAATGCATGAATGCATGAATTTTCGAAAAATGCAAAGTATTTTTAGAAAAAATGCAATTGACACCAAACTTGAAAGTGACTCAAGATTCAAACAAGAAACACAAAATATTTTTGATTTTTATGATTTTATGATTTTTTTTTTGGATTTTTCGAAAATTAATGTGAAAAAGAAAAATAAGGATTCCAAAATTTTTAATATGAATTCCAGGAATCTTGCACTCTTAGTCTAAAGCTCCAATCTGAGGGTTAGACATGGCTTAATAGCCAGTCAAGCTTTAGCATGTAAATCAGGTGGATCTGGAACAGCAGCAGGTGGATTAGCAACAACTAGCTTGCTCTTGATAATGTTGGGTTGGAAGCCCCAGTCCAAATAAATTTAGACATGGCTTTACAGCCGGTCAGGCTTCAACATGCTTCAAGAAACACTAGAATTCATTCTTAAAAAATTTTAGAATAATTTTCGAAAATAGATGAGAAATTTTTGAAAGATTTTTGAAAAAAATTTTTTTTGAAAACTTTTTTGAAAATAAGAAGAAAATTACCCAATCTAAGCAACAAGATGAACCGTCAGTTGTCCAAACTCGAACAATCCCCGGCAACGGCGCCAAAAACTTGGTGCACGAAATTGTGATCTCAGGCAACGGCGCCAAAAACTCTATACGCACGTCTTAATAAATCATTTTTCATTCACAACTTCGATACAACTAACGAGCAAGTGCACTGGGTCGTCCAAGTAATAAACCTTACGTGAGTAAGGGTCGATCCCACGGATATTGTTGGTATGAAGCAAGCTATGGTCATCTTGTAGATCTCAGTCAGGCGGATATCAAATAGTTATGGAGTTTTCGAAAATAATAATAAATAAACAGAGAATAAAGATAGAAATACTTATGTATATCATTGGTGAGAATTTCAGATAAACGTATAGAGATGCTTTCGTCCCTCTGAACTTCTGCTTTCCTGCTGTCTTCATCCAATCAGTCCTACTCCTTTCTATAGCTGGCTTTATGTAAGGACATCACCGTTGTCAATGGCTACTTTTCATCCTCTCTTGTGAAAATGGTCCGATGCGCTGTCACTGCATGGCTAATCATCTGGAGGCATCACCAGTGTCAATGGCTGCATCCTATCCTCTTGTGAAAAAGGTCCAAATGCTCTGTCACAGCACGGCTAATCATCTGAGGTTCTCGATCATACTGGAATAGGATTCACCCTCCTTTTGCGTCTGTCACTACGCCCAGCACTCGCGAGTTTGAAGTTCGTCACAGTCATTCAATCCCAGAATCCTACTCGGAATACCACAGACAAGGTTTAGACTTTCCAGATTCTCATGAATGCCGCCATCAATCTAGCTTACACCACGAAGATTCTGATTAAGAGATCCAAGAGATAATCATCCAATCTAAGGTGGAACAGAAGTGGTTGTCAGGCACTCGTTCGTGGGGGAATGATGATGATTGTCACGTTCATCACATTCATTGTTGAAGTGCGAATGAATATCTTAGAAGTGGAATTAGTTGAATTGAATAGAAAAACAGTAGTACTTTGTATTAATTTATGAGGAACAACAGAGCTCCACACCTTAATCTATGGAGTGCAGAAACTCTACCGTTTGAAAATATATAAGTGAAAGGTTCAGGCATGGCCGAATGGCCAGCCCCCCAAACGTGATCAATATGATCCAAAGATGAACTAAAAATCATAAGATGATCCGAAGATATAAATACAATAGTAAAAAGTCCTATTTATACTAAACTAGTTACTAGGGTTTACAGAAGTAAGTAATTGATGCATAAATCCACTTCCGGGGCCCACTTAGTGTGTGCTTGGACTGAGCTTGAAGTTTATACGTGGAGAGGTCATTCTTGGAGTTGAACGCCAGTTTGTAACGTGTTTCTGGCGTTCAACTCTGGCTTGTGACGTGTTTCTGGCGTTTAACTCCAGACTGCAGCGTAGAACTAGCGTTCAACGCCCTTTTGCGTCGTCTAAACTCAGCCAAAGTATAAACTATTATATATTGCTGGAAAGCCCTGGATGTCTACTTTCCAACGCAATTGGAAGCGCGCCATTGTGAGTTTTGTAGCTCCAGAAAATCCACATTGAGTGCAGGGAGGTCAGAATCCAACAGCATCAGCAGTCCTTCTTCTACCTCTGAATATGATTTTTGCTCAAGTCCATCAATTTTAGCCAGAAAATACCTGAAATCACAGAAAAATACACAAACTCATAGTAAAGTCCAGAAATGTGAATTTAACATAAAAACTAATGAAAACATCCCTAAAAGTAACTAGATCCTACTAAAAACATACTAAAAATAATACCAAAAAGCGTATAAATTATCCGCTCATCAGCCATCAAATCTCGGGCAAAGTATGGAGTATTATATATTGATGGAAAGCCCAGAATGTCTAATTTCCAACACAATTGGGCTTCTATAGCTCCAGAATCTGCAGTCCTTTTTCAGCCTCTGAATCAGATTTTTGCTCAGGTCCCTCAATTTCAGCCAGAAAATACCTGAAATCACAGAAAAACACACAAAATCATAGTAAAGTCTAGAAATGTGATTTTTATTTAAAAACTAATAAAAATATAATAAAAACTAACTAAATCTTACTAAAAACTACCTAAAAACAATGCTAAAAAGCGTATAAATTATCCGCTCATCACAACACCAAACTTAAATTGTTGCTTGTCCCCAAGCAAATAAAAACAAAATAGGATAAAAAGAAGAGATTTTTCAATAAATTCCGAAAACATCTATGAAGGTCAGTCTTAATTAGATGAGCGGGGCTTTTAGCTTTTTGCTTCTGAATAGTTTTGGCATCTCATTTTATCCTTTGAAGTTCATAATGATTGGCATCTATATGAACTCAGAATTCTGATAGTGTTATTGATTCTCCTAGTTCAGTATGTTGATTCTTGAACACAGTTACTTTATGAGTCTTGGCCATGACCCTAAGCATTTTGTTTTACAGTATTTCCATCGGATACATAAATGCCACAGACACATAACTGGGTGAACCTTCTTAGATTGTGACTCAGCTTTGCTAGAGTCCCCAATTAGAGGTGTCCAGAGCTCTTAAGCACACTCTTTTTGCTTTGGACCAAGACTTTAACCGCTCAATCTCAAGCTTTTCACTTGACATCTTCATGCCACAAGCACATGGTTAGGGACAGCTTGGTTTAGCCGCTTAGGCCAAGATTTTATTCCTTTAGGCCCTCCTATCCATTAATGCTCAAAGCCTTGGATCCTTTTTCTACCCTTGCCTTTTGGTTTAAAGGGTTACTGGCTTTTTCTGCTTGCTTCTTTTTCTTTTTCTTTTCTTTTTCTTTTATTTATTTTTTTTCTTCAAGCTTTTCTATTCACTACTTTTTCTTGCTTCAAGAATCAATTTTATGATTTTTCAGCTTATCAATAACATTTCTCCTTTTTCATCATTCTTTCAAGAGCCAACAATTTTAACATTCATAAACAACAAATTCAAAAATATGCACTGTTCAAGCATTCATTCAGAAAAACAAAAAGTATTGCCACCACATCAAAATAATTAAACTATTTTAAAATTCGAAATTCATGTACTTCTTTTTCTTTTTCAGAAAACATTTTTCATTTAAGAAAGGTGATGGATTCATAGGACATTCATAGCTTTAAGGCATAGACACTAGACACTAATGATCATGTAAGAAAGACACAAACATAAATAAAACATAAGGCATAGGAAACGAAAAAATAGAAAATAAGGAACAAGGAAATTAAAGAACGGGCCCCCCTTAGTGATGGCGGCTAGTTCTTCCTCTTGAAGATCTTATGGAGTGCTTTAGCTCCTCAATGTCTCTTCCTTGCCTTTGTTGCTCTTCCCTCATGGCTATTTGATCCTCTCTAATTTCATGGAGAATAATGGAGTGCTCTTGGTGCTCCATTTTTAGTTGCTCCATATTGGAACTCAAATCTCCTAAGGAGGTGTTGATTTGCCCCCAATATTTTTGTGGAGGAAAATGCATCCCTGAGGCATCTCAGGGATTTCTTGATGAGGGACTTCCTCATGCTCTTGTTGAGGTCCATAAGTGGCTCTCTTATTTGCTCCATCCTCTTTTTAGTGATGGGCTTGTCCTCTTTAATGAGGATGTCTTCTTCTATGACAACTCTAGCTAAATTGCATAGGTGACAGATGAGATGAGGGAAGGCTAACCTTGCCAAAGTGGAGGTATTGTCAGCCACTTTGTAGAGTTCTAGGGATATGATCTCATGAACTTCTACTTCCTCTCCAATCATGATGCTATGGATCATGATAGCCCGATCTATTGTAACTTTAGACTGGTTGCTAGTAGGAATTATAGAGCGTTGGATAAACTCCAACCATCCCCTAGCCATGGATTTGAAGTCAAGCCTTCTTAATTAAACTAGCTTGCCTTTGGAGTCTCTTTTCCACTGAGCTCCTTCCACACATATGTCCATGAGGACTTGGTCCAACCTTTGATCAAAGTTGACCCTTCTAGTGTAGGGGCGTGCATCTCCTTGCATCATTGGCAAGTTGAATGCCAGCCTTACATTTTTCGGACTGAAATCTAAGTATTTCTCCCAAACCATTGTAAGCCAATTCTTTGGGTTCGGGTTGACACTTTGATCATGGTTTTTGGTGACCCATGCATTAGCATAGAACTCTTGAACCATTAAGATTCTGACTTGTTGAATGGGGTTGGTGAGAACTTCCCAACCTCTTTTTCAAATCTCATGTCGGATCTCCGGATACTCATTCCTTTTGAGCATGAGAGGGACCTCAGGGATCACCTTCTTCTTGGCCACAACTTCATAGAAGTGGTCTTGATGGACCTTTGAGATGAATCTCTCTATCTCCTATGACTCAGAGGAGGAAGCTTTTGCCTTCCCTTTCCTCTTTCTAGAGGTTTCTCTGGCCTTAGGTGCCATAAATGGTTATGGAAAAACAAAAAGTAATGCTTTTACCACACCAAACATAGAAGGTTTGCTCGTCCTCGAGCAAAAGAAGAAAGAAGGAAGTAGAGAAAGAAGAAAATGGAAGAGATGGAGAGGTGTGAGTGGTTCGGCCAAGGGGGAAAAGTGTTTATGATGTGTGAAAATGAAGGGGGGATGAGGTGTTTATATAGGAGTGGAGAGAGGGGTAGGGTTCGTGTATTAGGGGTTGGGTTTGGGAGGGAAAGGTTTTTGAATTTGAATTGTGAGGAGGTGATTGGTGAAGAGAATTGGAGGTGATTGGAGAGGGGTATTTGAGGAAGGGTGTTATGGGAAGGTGTGAAGAAGAGAGAGAGAGAGAGAGTTGAGGTAGGTGGGGATCCTGTGGGGTCCACAGATCCTGAGGTGTCAAGGATTTCTCATCCCTGCACCATTTTGGCGTGTAAACGCCCCTTGGAATGCCAATCCTGGCGTTAAATGCCAGGTTACTGCCCATTTCTGGCGTTTAACGCCAGCTTTTTTTCCCTTTCTGGCGTTGAACGCCAACTTTTCTTCCCTTTCTGGCATTTAAACGCCAGTCTGGTGCCCTTTTCTGGAGTTAAACGCCTAGAATGGTGCCAGACTGGGCGTTTAACACCCATTTTGCTACCTTACTTGCATTTAAATGCCAGTAAGCTCCTCCTCTAGGGTGTGCTGTTTTTAATGCTGTTTTTTATTTTGCTTTGATTTTTGCAATTGTTTTTGTGACTCCACATCATCATCAACCTAAAGAAAACATAAAATAACAATAGAAATTTAATATAGATAAGTAAAAATTGGGTTGCCTCCCAACAAGCGCTTCTTTAATGTCAATAGCTTAACAGTGGGCTCTCATGGAGCCTCACAGATACTCAGAGCATGATGATGGCCTCCCAACACCAAACTTAAAGTTTGAATGTGAGGGCTCTGTTTGACTCTGCATTAAGAGAAGCTTGTCATGCTTCTTCTCCATGTGTACAGAAGGAGATTCTTTAGCTTTAAACACAAGGTAGTCCTCATTCACTTGAAGGACCAACTCTCCTCTGTCAACATCAATCACAGCTTTTGCTGTGGTTAGGAAGGGTCTGCCAAGGATGATGGATTCATCCTTATTCTTCCTAGTGTCCAGGATTATGAAGTCAGCAGGGATGTAAAGGCCTTCAACCTTTACCAAGACATCCTCTACAAGTCCATAAGCCTGTTTCCTTGAATTGTCTGCCATCTCTAGTGAGATTCTTGCAGCTTGCACCTCAAGGATCCCTAGTTTTTCCATTACAGAGAGGGGCATGAGGTTTATACTTGACCCTAGGTCACACAGAGCCTTCTCAAAAGTCATGGTGCCTATGGTACAGGTATTAAGAATTTTTCGGGATCCGATTTCTTCTGAGGTAATGTCTGCCTAATCAAGTCATTCAGTTCATTGATGAGCAAGGGGGGTTCATCCTCCCAAGTCTCATTACCAAATAACTTGGCATTCAGCTTCATGATTGCTCCCGGGTACTTAGCAACTTACTCTTAAGTAATATTTTCATCCTCTTCAGCGGATGAATACTCATCAGAGCTCATGAATGGTAGAAGTAGGTTCAATGGAATCTCTATGGTCTCTGTATGAGCCTCAGATTCCCTTGGTTCCTTAAAGGGGAACTTCTTTTCGTTCAGAGGACATCCCATGAGGTTTTACTCACTGGGAATCATGTTCTTCTTACTCTCTCCATGTTTGGCCATGTTAGTCATGGTTATGGCCTTACACTCTCTCTTGGAATTTTCTTCTATATTTTTTGGGTGGGTTCTAGGAGGAGTTTCAGTAATTCTCTTACTCAGCTGACCCACTTGTGCCTCCAAATTTTTAATGGAGGATCTTGTTTCAGTCATGAAACTGAGAGTGGTCTTAGATAGATCAGAGACTACAGTTGCTAAGTCAGAGTGGCTCTGCTTAGAATTCTCTGTCTGTTGCTGAGAAGATGATGGAAAAGGTTTGCTATTGCCAAACTTGTTTCTTCCACCATTGTTATTATTGAAGCCTTGATTAGGCTTCTGTTGATCCTTCCATGAGAGATTAGGATGATTCTTCCATGAAGGATTGTAGGTGTTTCCATAGGATTCTCCCATGTAATTCACCTCTTCCATTCCAGGATTCTCAGGATCATAAGCTTCTTCTTCAGAGGAGGCTTCCTTAGTACTGCCTGATGCAGCTTGCATTCCAAACAGACTCTGAGAAATCATATTGACTTGCTGAGTCAATATTTTATTCTGAGCCAATATTGCATTCAGAGTATCAATATCAAGAACTCCTTTCTTCTGAGTTGTCCCATTATTCACAGGATTTCTGTCAGAAGTGTACATGAATTGGTTATTTGCAACCATTTCAATGAGTTCCTGGGCTTCTTCAGGCGTCTTCTTCAGATGAAGAGATCCTCCAGCAGAGTTGTCCAATGACATCTTGGGCAGTTCAGACAGACCATCATAGAATATGCATATGATGCTCCATTCTGAAAGCATGCCAGAAGGACACCTTCTGATCAACTGCTTGTATCTTTCCCAAGCTTCATAGAGGGATTCACCTTCCTTCTGTCTGAAGGTCTGGACTTCCACTCTAAGCTTACTCAATTTTTGAGGTGGAAAGAACTTTGCCAAGAAGGCATTGACCAGCTTTTCCTAAGAGTTCAGGCTTTCTTTAGGTTGTGAGTCCAACCATGTCCTAGCTCTGTCTCTTACAGCAAAGGGAAAAAGCATAAGTCTGTAGACCTCAGGATTAACCCCATTGGTCTTAACAGTGTCACAGATTTGCAAGAATTCAGCTATAAACTGATGAGGATCTTCCAATGGAAGTCCATGAAACTTGCAATTCTGCTGCATTAGAGAAACTAATTAAGGCTTAAGCTCAAAGTTGTTTGCTCCAATTGCAGGAATTGAGATGCTCCTTCCACAGAAGTCAGAAGAGGGTGCAATAAAGTCACCAAGCATCTTCCTTGCATTGTTGGCATTGTTGTTATTTTCGGCTGCCATGTCTTCTTCTTTTTTAAAAATTTCTGTTAGGTCCTCTCCAGAGAGTTGTGCTTTAGCTTCTCTTAGCTTCCTCTTCAAGGTCCTTTCAGGTTCAGGATCAGCTTCAACAAGAATGCCTTTGTCCTTGTTCCTGCTCATAAGAAATAGAAGAGAACAAAAGAGTACAGAATTCTCTATGTCACAGTATAGAGATTCCTTGAGTTGTCAGAGGAAAATAGGAATAGAGGGATGAGGTAGGTAGATAAGAATTCGAACATATGAAGAAGAAGAGAGAGTCCGAATTGCTAATTAAGGAGGAGTGTTAGTCCTTAAATAGAAGAAGATGAGAGAGGGAATTTTCGATATTTTTTTTAAAAGAAACAAAATAAAATTAAAATTTAAAAATAATTAGTTAATTAAAAAGAATTTTGAAAAATGGTTAATGGTTTTTCGAAAATTAAAAGTGAGAAAGTGGTTAGGTGATTTTGAAGAAGATTTGAAATCAGTAATAAAAAAGATATGATTGAAAATTATTTTTAAAAAAATGTGGTTGAGAAGATATGATTGAAAAGATATGATTGAAAAACAATTTAAAAAGACTTATTTTTTTTGAAATTAATGACTTGGCTAACAAGAAATTTAAAAGATATGATTCTAAAATTCAAATATTGAACCTTTCTTAACAAGGAAGTAACAAACTTGAAATTTTTGAATCAAATCTTTAATTGGTAGCCAGGATTTTCGAAAATAGTGAGAGAAAAATGGAAGAAGATTTGATTTTGAAAAAGATATGATTTGAAAAAGATTTGAATTAAAAACTAACTTACCTCCCTTGTGTTGTCCTGGCATTAAACGCCCAGAATGGTATCTGTTCATACCCTGGGTCGAGCTATCCGACCTGGGATGATTAACGACAAAGCGACCGACCTCTTCAGGTCAAGCGGACCGACTTCTTCTTAAAGAACTCGGCCAAATCGACAGAAAAGCCCATAAAGGGCCCAAGTAGAGGAACACGACCCAAATCCAAAAGCCGTCCAAACCTATAGAGATAAGGGCGGTTCCCTTGAAGATAAGCTGACCTCAACTCAAAGATAAAGATAAGATAAGATAACTAACTTATCTTATCTAGAAAGGTCACTCTACAACTACTATAAATACACTGGAGCACCCAGGTATAACTCATACTCTGATTCTACATAAAACGTGCTTTATACCCATGTTAACTTAAGCATCGGAGTCTCTTGCAGGTACCCCCACCCTCCGGTGACGAAGGATCAGCAGTGCAGTCAATCCAACAAGTCAGACGCACCCGCTCCGGCCGTCATCCACCAACCGGACACGTCGGCTCCGACCAGTGCAGAAGATCTCGTCCGAGATTGACCTCCAGTTTCAGGTAACCCTCGGAACATTGGCGCCGTTGCCGGGGACCTGGAAGTCATCCCAACACCATGGTGGACGACCATGACAACGATCACGATTCAGATCTAGAAAACAGAATGCCGCACAAAAACGCGGACACCCCACTAAAAGACACCCCGGAATCCAACGGAGACAAAAATCCAGCAAACCCGGGAGCAATAGAAGCACTTCAAGATCGCTTGAAGCAACTTGAAAAAGAAACCCAACAACAACGAGAAATCGGGAAGGATCTACAAAGAGAGATACGGCGACGTCGAGAATTGGAAGAAAAATTATAGCAATTAGAAGCCGATCTCAAATTAAAGGCCCCTCGGATCACTCCTGAGGAAAGCTCCCGTAAAGAACAAGATCCATTCACCAGGGAGATCATGAAAACCAAAATCCCAAAGGACTTAAAACTCCCGGATATGATTTTATATGACAGTACCACAGATCCCAACCACCATCTCAGCAATTTCAGAAGCAGAATGTACCTTACCGACGCCTCAGACGCCGTTCGCTGCAAAGCTTTCCCAACAACTCTCACGAAGACAGCAATCCGATGGTTTGACAACTTACCTCCAAAGTCCATCTCAAACTTCGACGACCTAGCCAAAAAGTTCCTGGCCAGATTCTCCATCCAGAAAGATAAAGCCAAGCACGCCCCCAGTCTACTGGGGATCAAGCAAGGGGATCGGGAGAGCCTCCGCAACTACATGGAAAGATTCAACAAAACATGCATGGACATACAAAGCTTACCAACAGAGGCTGCCATCATGGGACTCATCAATGGCCTACGAGAGAGACCATTTAGCCAATCTATATCAAAGAAGTACCCCACCTCATTAGACGAAGTACAGGAGCGAGCAGAAAAATACATCAACATGGAAGAAAACACTCGGTTGGGAGAAACCTCAAAATCTGGAACCCCTACCGAGATAAAGACAAGGAATCCAAAAAGAAAGAAGATCGACAGGGGGAGAAAATCAAAAAGTACCATAATTACACTCCTCTCAGGGCATCCCTGGTCGACGTGTACAAAGAAGTCTGCCATACAGAGAAAATCCCCCCGGCGCGACCACTCAAAGGCAAAAGGGGAGGGGAAAACCGGAAGGAATATTGTGAATACCATCGAGTTCGAGGGCACTCCACCAACGAGTGCTTCGACTTAAAGAATATCATAGAAAAATTGGTGAGAGAAGGAAGATTAGATCGATTTCTGGCTACCCGAGATGATGACCAAAGAAAAAAACGAAGGGACAAGGATGACGGACGAACTGAACGATCACCTCGGACACCAGAAAGACACGTCCACATGATACATGGCGGATTTACAGGAGGAGGGATCTCCAAATTATCTCGAAAAAGATATCTCAAAGAAGTGTATCAGGTCGAGGGAAAGGAGGAAGCACCCGACATCCCTCCGATAACATTCACTAAAGAGGACACATCTGGCATCATCTCGGGACACGATGATCCCATGGTCATTACTGTCATACTGGAAAACGCCAATCTGCATCGCACATTAGTGGACCAAGGGAGTTCTGCCGACATCTTATTCAAAACAGCTTTCGACAAACTCGGCTTAGACGAAAAGGAGCTTAGAGCATACCCGAACAGTCTGTTCGGATTAGGAGATACCCCAGTACAACCACTGGGATACATATCGCTACACACAACCTTCGGAAAAGGGAGCCAATCTCGGACCCTCAAGATAGACTACATCGTGGTCGACGTAAGTTCAGCCTACAATGCTCTAATAGGTCGGACAACACTTAATCAACTCGGCGCAATAGTCCCAACTCCACATCTATGCATGAAATTCCCAACCACAGAGGGGATAGCCACGATAAAAGCAGATCAAAAGTTGGCACGCCACTGTTATAACGAAAGTCTGAACCTTAGAGGCAGGGGAGAAGAGTTTCATACAATCGAACTGGGCGGAGTCCAGCGACGAGAAGAACTCCGTCCGCAACCAGAAGGCAAGATAGAGAAGATTCAAATCGGAGACACCTCAGAACATTGGCATGATCTAATATTGGCACGATCCTCAGAGGAGACTCAAAAGAATTACTGATACAATTCTTACGAGATAATGTCGATCTCTTCGCATGGAAAGCCGCGGACATGCCAGGCATAGACCCTAAGCTAATGTGCCATAAGTTGGCGGTCTACCCAGGATCTCGGCCGGTGCAGCAGAGACGAAGGAAACTCGGGCCAAAACGATCCAAAGCTGTGGAAGAACAAGTACAAGCACTACTGGAGGCAGAATTTATAGGAGAAGTCAAATACCCACTATGGCTAGCCAACGTCGTCTTTGTGAAAAAATCAAACGGGAAGTGGCGAATGTGCACCGATTACACCGATCTCAACAAAGCCTGCCCAAAAGATCCATACCCACTCCCAAACATCAACGCTCTGGTAGATCCTTCCTCTGGATACAGATACCTCTCGTTTATGGACGCATACTCGGGATACAACCAAATCCCAATGTATCCACCAGATCAGGAAAAGACCTCGTTCTTAACACCAAAGGCAAACTACTGCTACATCGTGATGCCTTTCGGTCTCAAGAACGCAGGAGCTACTTATCAAAGGCTAATGAATAAAGTCTTCTCAGATCACATCAAAAAAATCATGGAAGTTTATGTGGACGACATGTTGATAAAGACACAAAGTGAAGACACATTATTATCCGACCTGGCTCGAGTATTCGTCACCATAAGGAAGCACGACATGCGACTCAATCCCGCAAAATGCACCTTCGCAGTAGAAGCAGGCAAATTCTTAGGTTTCATTCTCACACAAAAGGGAATTGAAGCAAATCCAGACAAATGTTAAGCCATACTCAACATGAAGAGCCCAACTTGTGTCAAAGAAGTACAACAACTCAACGGGAGATTGGCCGCCCTATCCCGATTCTTAGTAGGAGCTGCGATAAAATCCCTCCCCTTCTATGCTACGTTAAGAAAGGGAAAATTGTTCGAATGGATGACAGAATGTGAGCAAGCCTTCCAAGACTTCAAGGAGTTCTTAGGACGGCCACCTATCCTATCCCGACCACGAGAAGGAGAACCGCTCATATTGTATCTCGTAGTAGGGAACCGCGCAATAGCCTCGGCACTAGTTAGAGAAGACGAAAATGGGCAACAACCTATCTACTTCATTAGCAAGGCACTACAGGGATCCGAGATGAGCTACCAGAAAATAGGAAAATTTGCCTATACTCTTATCCTAACATCTCGACGACTCCGCCCGTACTTCCAGGCTCACACCATTAAGGTTCGAACTAACCAGCCCATAAAAGGAATATTGCAGAAAACAGATCTAGCAGGCAGAATTCTATAATGGCCAGTCGAGTTGTCAGAGTTCGATATCCAATATGAAGCTCGGACGGCAATCAAATCACAATATCTAGCCGACTTTATCACAGAATTCACAGATGCCCTAGAAACCCCCACAGAATGGAACCTTTACGTGGATGGTTCTTCAAATAAAACTGGAAGTGGCGCAGGCGTAATAATAGAAGCAACTAAGGAACCCAAGTTGAGCTCTCCCTCAAGTTCGGGTTCCCGGCCTCAAACAACCAGGCAGAATATGAAGCATTATTAGCTGGTTTGAAGTTGGCTAAAGAGGTCGGAGCTCAAAAACTCAACATTTACAGCGATTCACAAGTGGTTACATCACAAATAACAGGGAGCTACCATGCCAAAGATCCTACCATGAAAAAGTATTTGGATAAAACCAAAGAACAGCTCGGACAAATCGGGTAGTATAAGATCTGCCACATACCCCGCGAACAAAATGCCCGAGCTGATGCACTCTCAAAACTAGCCAGCACCAAACCAGATAGAAGCCTCATCCAGGAAATGTTGCAGAACCCGTCAATCTCGGAAGAGGAAAAAGTCCTGACTATAACAAATCAGGACCAAGGATGGATAACCCCTATAACCAACTACCTCAAAACAGGAACGCTCCCCACAGAAGAAAAGGAGGCAAAGAGGTTAAAAAGGGAGGCACAGTACTACACCATCATAAACAACATCCTGTACAAAAGAGGAATCTCAACACCTTTACTAAAATGCGTGCCGACCTCCAACACAAGAGAAGTGCTAGAAGAAATACACGGCGGTATTTGTGGCAATCATCTCGGAGCACGAGCTCTCACCAAAAAAGTACTCCGGGAGGGATTTTATTGGCCAACTCTACAGAAAGAAGCCACAGAATTTATAAAGACATGCCCACCATGTCAGAAACATGCCAACTTTCACATCGCCCCACCAGAAGAGCTCATCAGTGTAACCTCGCCTTGGCCGTTTGCAAAATGGGGACTCGATCTTCTCGGCCCCTTCCACAGGGATCAAGACAAGTTAAATTCCTCATAGTAGGGGTAGATTACTTTACAAAGTGGATCGAGGCAGAGCCCCTAGCCAATGCCACCGCTCAAAGAAGCCAGAAATTCTTATATAGAAACATTGTCACGAGGTTCGGGGTTCCATATTCAATAACCACAGACAATGGCACTCAATTCACAGATGCAGGCTTCAGAAGACTAGTAGCCGACTTGAATATAAAGCACCAGTACACCTCCGCTGAACATCCACAAGCCAACGGACAGGCCGAAGCTGCTAACAAAGTCATACTGGCCGGATTAAAACGGAGATTACAAGATGCAAAGGGAGCCTGGGCAGAAGAGCTTCCACAGGTCCAATGGGCATATCAACAACGCCACATTCCACCACGAAGGAATCCCCCTTTCGATTAGCATACGGAATAGAGGCGATGATTCCAGTAGAGATTGAGGAAGGGTCGCCCAGAGTAGTTCACTACAATGAGGGAGCAAACTCCCAACTTCAGAGAGAAGAGCTCGACTTGTTACCCGAACTTCAGGAAAGAGCTTGGATCAGGGAAGAAGCTCTAAAGCGCCGAATGGCTTCCAGATATAATCAGAAGGTAGTGCCGAGAAGTTTTGCAGAGAATGATCTCATCCTAATCCAAAATGATATCGGAACAACTCGACCAGGAGAAGGAAAGCTGGCAGCAGACTAGAAAGGACCTGTTCATACCCTGGGTCGAGCTATCCGACCCGGAATGATCAATGATAAAGCGACTGACCTCTTCAGGTTTAGCGGACCGACTTCTTCTTAAAGAACTCGGCCGTGTCAACAAAAGAGCCCAGTAAAGGGCCCAAATGGAGGAACATGACCCAAATCCAAAGGCACTTCAAGCCTATGGAGATAAAGGCGGTTCCCTTGAAGATAAGCTGACTTCACTCAAAATAAGATAAGATAAGATAAAGTAACTAACTTATCTTACCCGAAAGGTCAGCCCACACTACTATAAATACACTGGAGCACCCAGGTATAACTCATACTCTGATTCTACATAACACCTGTTTAATACCCATGCTAACTTAAGCATCGGAGTCTCTTGCAGGTACCCCCCACCCTTCGGTGATAGAGGATCAGCAGCACGTTCAAGTCCAAATAAGTCGGACGTACCAGCTCCGGTTACCATTCACCAGCCGGACACATCGGTTCCGACCAGCACAGAAGATCTCGTCCGAGATCGACCTACAGCTTCAGGTAACCCTCGGAACATTGGCGCCGTTGCCGGGGACCCTGGAAGTCATCCCATCACCATGGCGGATAACCATGACAACGATCACGACTCAGATCTAGAAAATAGAACACCGCACAAAAATGCGGACACCCCACCAAAGGACACTCTGGAATCCAATGGAGACAAAAATTCAGCTAAACCGGGAGCAACAGAAGCCCTTCAAGATCTCTTGAAACAACTTGAAGAAGAAACCCAACGACAACGAGAAATCGGAAAAGATCTACAAAAAGAAGTACGGCGACGTCGAGAATTGGAAGACAAGTTACAGCAATTAGAAGCCGATCTCAAATTAAAAGCCCCTCGGGTCACTCCTGAGGAAAACTCACGCAAAGAACAGGATCCGTTCACCAGGGAAATCATGAAAACCAAAATTCCAAAAGACTTCAAACTCTCGGATATGATTTTGTACGACGGCACCACGATCCCAACCATCATCTCAGCAATTTCAGAAGCAGAATGTACCTTACCGATGCCTCAGATGCCGTTCGCTGCAAAGCCTTTCCGACAACCCTCACGAAGACGGCGATCAGATGGTTCGACAGCTTACCTCCCAAGTCCATCTCAAACTTCGACGACCTAGCCAGAAAGTTCCTTGCTAGATTCTCCATCCAGAAAGATAAAGCTAAACACGCCCCCAGTCTACTAGGGATCAAGCAAGGAGATCGGGAGAGCCTCCGCAACTACATGGAAAGATTCAACAAAACATGCATCGACATAAAAAAGCTTACCCACAGAGGCTGCCATCATGGGACTTATCAACGGCCTACGAGAGGGACCTTTCAGCCAGTCTATATCAAAAAAGTACCCGACCTTCTTAGACGAAGTGCAGGAACGGGCAGAAAAATATATCAACATGGAAGAAAACGCTCGGTTAGGAGAGACCTCAAAATCGGGGGCCTCCTACCGTGACAGAGACAAGGAATCTAAAAGAAAAGAAGACCGACAAGGGGAGAAAATTAAAAAATACCATAATTATACTCCCCTCAGAGCATCCCTAGTCGAAATATACCAAGAGGTCTGGCATACAGAAAAAATTTCCCCAGCACGGCCCCTCAAAGGAAAAAGGGGAGGAGGAAATCGGAAGGAATATTGTGAATATCATCGGGTCAGAGGACACGCCACCAACGAATGCCTCGACTTAAAAAATATCATAGAAAAATTGGTGAGGGAAGGAAAATTAGATCAATTCCTGGCCACCCGAGATGATGATCAAAGAAAAAGACGAAGGGATGAAGATACCGAATGAACAGAACGATCACCTCGGACACCAGAAAGACATGTCCACATGATACATGGCGGATTCGCAGCAGGAGGGATTTCCAAATCTTCCCGCAAAAGGTATCTCAAAGAAGTATATCATGTCGAAGGAGAGGAGGAAGCACTCAACATCCCAGCGATAACATTCACTAAGGAGGACGCGTCTGGCATCATCACAGGACACGACGATCCCATGGTCATCACCATCATATTGGCAAACGCCAACCTATACCGCACCTTAATAGACCAAGGGAGTTCTGCCAAGATAGCCTTTGATAAACTCGGCTTAGAAGAAAAAGAACTAAAGGCATATCCAAACAGTCTGTTCGGGTTAAGAGATACCCCGGTTCGACCACTAGGATATATATCACTACATACAACCTTCGGAAAAGTAGACCAATCCAGGACCCTCAAAACAGACTACATCGTAGTCGATGTAAGTTCAGCTTACAATGCTCTCATAGGTCGGACAACACTCAACCAACTCGGCGCAATAGTCTCGACCCCACACCTATGTATGAAGTTTCCAACTCCAAAAGGGGTAGCCACGATAAAAGCTGACCAAAAGATGGCACGTCGTTGTTATAACGAAAGCCTAAACCTCAGAGGCAAAGGAGAAGAGTTCCACGCAATTGAGTTGGGCGGAGTTCAACGACGAGAAGATCTTCGCCCCCAACCAGAGGGCGAGATAGAAAAAATTCAGATCCGGGACACCTGAGAAAAAACAACTAATATCGGCACAATCCTTAAAGGAGATTTAAAAGAATTGCTAATACAATTCTTACGAGATAATGTCGACCTCTTTGCATGGAAAGCCGCGGACATGCCAGGCATAAACTCTAAGCTAATGTGCCACAAGTTGGCGGTCTACCCAGGATCTCGACCGGTACAGCAGAGACGAAGAAAGCTTGGGCCAGAGTGATCCCAGGCTGTAGAAGAGCAAGTACAGGCACTGCTGGAAGCCGGATTTATAAGAGAAGTTAAATACCCGCTATGGCTAGCCAACGTCGTCTTGGTGAAAAAATCGAATGGGAAGTGGCGAATGTGCACCGATTACACCGATCTCAACAAAGCTTGTCCAAAAGATCCATACCCACTCCCAAGTATCGACGACCTGGTAGATGCTTCCTCTATATATAAATATCTCTCGTTTATGGATGCATATTCATGATACAACCAAATTCCCATGTATCCACCAGATCAAGAAAAGACCTAGTTTTTAACACCAAAGGCAAACTACTGTTACATCGTGATGCCCTTCGGTCTCAAGAACGCAGGAGCTACTTATCAAAGACTAATGAATAAAGTTTTTTCGGATCACATCGAAAAGATCATGGAGGTCTATGTGGACGACATGCTAATAAAAACACGAAGCGAAGAGACACTATCGTCCGACCTGGCTCAAGTATTCGACACCATAAGGAAGCATGACATGCGACTCAATCCCGCGAAATGCACCTTTGCAGTAGAAGCAGGCAAATTCTTAGGCTTCATGCTCACTCAAAGAGGAATTGAAGCAAATCCAAAAAAATGTCAGGCCATACTCAACATGAAGAGCCCAACCTGTGTTAAAGAATTACAGCAACTCAACGGGAGACTGGCCGCCCTATCCCGATTCTTAGCAGGAGCCGCGATAAGATCTTTTCCCTTCTATGCTACTTTAAGAAAGGGAAAACAATTCGAATGGACAATAGAGTGCGAGCAAGCCTTCCAAGACCTCAAGAAGTTCTTAGGACAGCCACCTATCCTATCCTGACCGCGAGTTGGAGAACCACTCATATTATACCTCGCAGTGGGAAGCAAGGCAGTAGCATCAGCACTAGTCAGAGAAGACGAAAATGGACAACAACCTGTCTACTTCATTAGCAAGGCACTACAGGGATCCGAGCTGAACTACCAAAAAATAGAAAAATTCGCCTATACTCTTATCCTAACATCTCGACGACTCCGCCCGTACTTCCAAGCTCACACCATCAAGGTTCGAACTAACCAACCCATAAAAGGAATATTGCAGAAAACAGATCTAGCAGGCAGAATCTTACAATGGGCAGTTGAGTTGTCAGAGTTTGATCTCCAATATGAAGCTTGGATGGCAATCAAATCACAATATCTGGCCGACTTTATCGCAGAATTCACAGATGCCCTAGAAATCCCCCACAAAATGGAACATTTACGTGGATGGTTCTTCAAATAAGACTGGAAGCGGCGCAGGCGTGATAATAGAAAGCAACCAAGGAACCCAAATTGAGCTCTCCCTTAAGTTCGGGTTCCCGGCCTCAAACAACAGGCTGAATATAAAGCATTATTAGCTGGCTTGAAGCTGGCTAAAGAGGTCGGAGCTTAAAAACTCAACATTTACAGCGATTCACAAGTGGTTACATCACAAATAACAGGGAGCTACCAAGCCAAAGACCCCACCATGAAAAAGTATATAGATAAAACCAAGGAACAGCTCAGACAAATCGGGGAGTATAAGATCTGCCACATACCCCGTGAACAAAATGCCCAAGCTGATGCACTCTCAAAACTAGGCAGCACCAAACCAGATAGAAGCCTCATCCAGGAAATGTTGCAGAACCCGTCAATCTCGGAAGAGGAAAAAGTCCTGACTATAACAAATCAGGACCAAGGATGGATGACCCCTATAACCAACTACCTCAAAACAGGAACGCTCCCCACAGAAGAAAAGGAAGCAAAGAGGTATAAAAGGGAGGCACAATACTACACCATCATAAACAACATCCTGTACAAAAGAGGAATCTCAACACCTTTACTAAAATGCGTGCCGACCTCCAACACAAGGGAAGTGCTAGAAGAAATACACGGCGGTATTTGTGGCAATCATCTCGGAGCACGAGCTCTCGCCAAAAAAGTACTCCGGGCGGGATTTTATTGGCCAACTCTACAGAAAGAAGCCACAGAATTTGTAAAGACATGCCCGCCATGTCAGAAACATGCCAATTTTCACATCGCCCCGCCAGAAGAGCTCATCAGCGTAACCTCGCCTTGGCCGTTTGCAAAATGGGGACTTGATCTTCTCGGCCCCTTCCCACAGGGATCAGGACAAGTTAAATTCCTCATAGTAGGGGTAGATTACTTTACAAAGTGGATCGAGGCAGAGCCCCTAGCCAATGCCACCGCTCAAAGAAGCCGGAAATTCTTATATAGAAATATTGTCACGAGGTTTGGGGTTCCATATTCAATAACCACAGACAATGGCACTCAATTCACAGATGCAGGCTTCAGAAGACTAGTAGCCGACTTGAATATAAAGCACCAGTACACCTCCGTTGAACATCCACAAGCCAACGGACAGGCCGAAGCTGCTAACAAAGTCATACTGGCCGGATTAAAACGGAGATTACAAGATGCAAAGGGAGCCTGGGCAGAAGAGCTTCCACAGGTCCTATGGGCATATCGAACAATGCCACATTCCACCACGAAGGAATCCCCCTTTCGATTAGCATACGGAATAGAGGCAATGATTCCAGTAGAGATTGAGGAAGGGTCGCCCAGAGTAGTTCACTACAATGAGGGAGCAAACTCCCAACTTCAGAGAGAAGAGCTCGACTTGTTAGCCGAACTTCAGGAAAGAGCTTGGATCAGGGAAGAAGCTCTAAAGCACCGAATGGCTTCCAGATATAATCAAAAGGTAGTGCTGAGAAGTTTTGTAGAGAATGATCTCATCCTAATCCGAAATGATATCGGAACAACTCGACCAGGAGAAGAAAAGCTGGCAGCAAACTAGAAAGGACCTGTTCATACCCTGGGTCGAGCTATCCGACCCGGAATGATCAATGATAAAGTGACCGACCTCTTCAGGTTGAGCGGACCGACTTCTTCTTAAAGAACTCGGCCGTGTCAACAAAAGAGCCCAGTAAAGGGCCCAAATGGAGGAACACGACCCAAATCCAAAGGCACTTCAAGCCTATGGAGATAAAGGCGGTTCCCTTGAAGATAAGCTGACTTCACTCAAAATAAGATAAGATAAGATAAAGTAACTAACTTATCTTACCCGAAAGGTCAGCCCACACTACTATAAATACACTGGAGCACCCAAGTATAACTCATACTCTGATTCTACATAACACCTGTTTAATACCCATGCTAACTTAAGTATCGGAGTCTCTTGCAGGTACCCCCCACCCTTCGGTGATAGAGGATCAGCAGCACGTTCAAGTCCAAACAAGTTAGACGTACCAGCTCCGGTTACCATTCACCAGCCGGACAGATCGGTTCCGACCAGCACAGAAGATCTCGTCCGAGATCGACCTACAGCTTCAGGTAACCCTCGGAACATTGGCGCCGTTGCCGGGGACCCTGGAAGTCATCCCATCACCATGGCGGACAACCATGACAACGACCACGACTCAGATCTAGAAAATAGAACACCGCACAAAAATGCGGACACCCCACCAAAGGACACTCTGGAATCCAATGGAGACAAAAATTCAGCTAAACCGGGAGTAATAGAAGCCCTTCAAGATCGCTTGAAACAACTTGAAAAAGAAACCCAACGACAACGAGAAATCGAAAAAGATCTACAAAAAGAAGTATGGCGACGTCGAGAATTGGAAGAAAAGTTACAGCAATTAGAAGCCGATCTCAAATTAAAATCCCCTCGGGTCACTCCTGAGGAAAACTCACGCAAAGAACAGGATCCGTTCACCAGGGAAATCATGAAAACCAAAATTCCAAAAGACTTCAAACTCTCGGATATGATTTTGTACGACGGCACCACCGATCCCAACCATCATCTCAGCAATTTCAGAAGCAGAATGTACCTTACCGATGCCTCAGATGCCGTTTGCTGCAAAGCCTTTCTGACAACCCTCACGAAGACGGTGATCAGATGGTTCGACAGCTTACCTCCCAAGTCCATCTCAAACTTCGACGACCTGGCCAGAAAGTTTCTTGCCAGATTCTCCATCTAGAAAGATAAAGCTAAACACGCCCCCAGTCTACTAGGGATCAAGCAAGGAGATCGGGAGAGCCTCCGCAACTACAAGGAAAGATTCAACAAAACATGCATGGACATACAAAGCTTACCCACAGAGGCCGCCATCATGGGACTTATCAACGGTCTACGAGAGGGACCTTTCAGCCAGTCTATATCAAAAAAGTACCCGACCTTCTTAGACGAAGTGCAGGAACGGGCAGAAAAATACATCAACATAGAAGAAAACGCTCGGTTAGGAGAGACCTCAAAATCGGGGGCCTCCTACCGTGACAGAGACAAGGAATCTAAAAGAAAAGAAGACCGACAAGGGGAGAAAATTAAAAAATACCATAATTATACTCCCCTCAGAGCATCCCTAGTCGAAATATACGAAGAGGTCTGCCATACAGAAAAAATTCCCCCAGCACGGCCCCTCAAAGGAAAAAGGGGAGGAGGAAATCGGAAGGAATATTGTGAATATCATCGGGTCAGAGGACACGCCACCAACGAATGCTTCGACTTAAAAAATATCATAGAAAAATTGGTGAGGGAAGGAAAATTAGATCGATTCCTGGCCACCCGAGATGATGATCAAAGAAAAAGACGAAGGGATGAAGATACCGAACGAATAGAACGATCACCTCGGACACCAGAAAGACATGTCCACATGATACATGGCGGATTCACAGCAGGAGGGATCTCCAAATCTTCTCGCAAAAGGTATCTCAAAGAAGTATATCATATCGAAGGAGAGGAGGAAGCACTCAACATCCTAGCGATAACATTCACTAAGGAGGACGCGTCCGGCATCATCACAGGACACGACGATCCCATGGTCATCACCATCATATTGGCAAACGCTAACCTACACCGCACCTTAATAGACCAAGGGAGTTCTGCCAAGACAGCCTTTGATAAACTAGGCTTAGAAGAAAAAGAACTAAAGGCTTATCCAAACAGTCTGTTTGGGTTAGGAGATACCCCGGCTCGACCACTAGGATATATATCACTACATACAACCTTTGGAAAAGGAGACCAATCCAGGACCCTCAAAATAGACTACATCGTAGTCGATATAAGTTCAGCTTACGATGCTCTCATAGGTCGGACAACACTCAACCAACTCGGCGCAATAGTCTCGACCCCACACCTATGTATGAAGTTCCCAACTCCAAAAGGGGTAGCCACGATAAAAGCTGACCAAAAGATGGCACGTCACTGTTATAATGAAAGCCTAAACCTCAGAGGCAAAGGAGAGGAGTTCCACGCAATCGAGTTGGGCGGAGTTCAACGACGAGAAGATCTTCGCCCCCAACCAGAGGGCAAGATAGAAAAAATTCAGATCGGGGACACCTCAGAAAAAATAACTAATATCGGCACAATCCTCAAAGGAGATTTAAAAGAATTGCTAATACAATTCTTACGAGATAATGTCGACCTCTTTGCATGGAAGTCGTGGACATGCCAGGCATAGACCCTAAGCTAATGTGCCACAAGTTGGCAGTCAACCCAGGATCTCGACCGGTACAGCAGAGACGAAGAAAGCTTGGGCCAGAGCGATCCCAGGCTGTGGAAGAGCAAGTACAGGCACTGCTGGAAGCCGGATTTATAAGAGAAGTTAAATACCCGCTATGGCTAGCCAACGTCGTCTTGGTGAAAAAATCAAATGGGAAGTGGCGAATGTGCACCGATTACACCGATCTCAACAAAGCTTGTCCAAAAGATCCATACCCACTCCCAAGTATCGACGCCCTGGTAGATGCTTCCTCTGGATATAAATATCTCTCGTTTATGGATACATATTCAGGATACAACCAAATTCCCATGTATCCACCAGATCAAGAAAAGACCTCGTTTTTAACACCAAAGGCGAACTACTGTTACATCGTGATGCCCTTCGGTCTCAAGAACGCAGGAGCTACTTATCAAAGACTAATGAATAAAGTTTTTTCGGATCACATCGGAAAGATCATGGAGGTCTATGTGGACGACATGCTAATAAAAACACAAAGCGAAGAGACACTATTGTCCGACCTGGCTCAAGTATTCGACACCATAAGGAAGCATGACATGCAACTCAATCCCGCAAAATGCACCTTTGCAGTAGAAGCAGGCAAATTCTTAGGCTTCATGCTCACTCAAAGAGGAATTGAAGCAAATCCAGACAAATGTCAGGCCATACTCAACATGAAGAGCCCAACCTGTGTTAAAGAAGTACAACAACTCAACGGGAGACTGGCCGCCCTATCCCGATTCTTAGCAGGAGCCGCGATAAGATCTCTTCCCTTCTATGCTACTTTAAGAAAGGGAAAACAATTCGAATGGACAATAGAGTGCGAGCAAGCCTTCCAAGACCTCAAGAAGTTCTTAGGACAGCCACCTATCCTATCCCGACCGCGAGTTGGAGAACCACTCATATTATACCTCGCAGTGGGAAGCAAGGCAGTAGCATCAGCACTAGTCAGAGAAGACGAAAATGGACAACAACCTGTCTACTTCATTAGTAAGGCACTACAGGGATCCGAGCTGAACTACCAGAAAATAGAAAAATTCGCCTATACTCTTATCCTAACATCTCGACGACTCCACCCGTACTTCCAGGCTCACACCATCAAGGTTCAAACTAACCAACCCATAAAAGGAATATTGCAGAAAACAGATCTAGCAGGCAGAATCTTACAATGGGCAGTTGAGTTGTCAGAGTTTGATCTCCAATATGAAGCTCGGACGGCAATCAAATCACAATATCTGGCCGACTTTATCGCAGAATTCACAGATGCCCTAGAAACCCCCACAAAATGGAACCTTTACGTGGATGGTTCTTCAAATAAGACTGGAAGCAGCACAGGCGTGATAATAGAAAGCAACCAAGGAACCCAAATTGAGCTTTCCCTCAAGTTCGGGTTCCCGGCCTCAAACAACCAGGCTGAATATGAAGCATTATTAGCTGGCTTGAAGCTGGCTAAAGAGGTCGGAGCTCAAAAACTCAACATTTACAGTGATTCACAAGTGGTTACATCACAAATAACAGGGAGCTACCAAGCCAAAGACCCCACCATGAAAAAGTATATGGATAAAACCAAGGAACAGCTCAGACAAATCAGGGAGTATAAGATCTGCCACATACCCCGCGAACAAAATGCCCGAGCTGATGCACTCTCAAAACTAGCCAGCACCAAACCAGGGGGTAACAACAGAAGCCTCATCCAGGAAATGTTGCAGAACCCGTCAATCTCGGAAGAAGAAAAAGTCCTGACGATAATAAGTCAGGACCAAGGATGGATGACCCCTATAACCAACTACCTCAAAACAGGAACGCTCCCCATAGAAGAAAATGAGGCAAAGGTTAAAAAGGGAGGCACAGTACTACACTATCATAAACAACATCTTGTACAAAAGAGGAATCTCAACACCTTTACTAAAATGCGTGCCAACCTCCAAAACAAGAGAAGTGCTAGAAGAAATACACGGCGGTATCTGTGGCAATCATCTCGGAGCACGAGCTCTCGCCAAAAAAGTACTCCAGGCGGGATTTTATTGGCCAACTCTACAAAAAGAAGCAACAGTATTTGTAAAGACATGCCCACCATGTCAGAAACATGCCAACTTTCACATCGCCCCGCCAGAAGAGCTCATCAGCGTGACCTCGCCTTGGCCGTTTGCAAAATGGGGACTCGATCTTCTCGGCCCCTTCCCACAGGGATCAGGACAAGTTAAATTCCTCATAGTAGGGGTAGATTACTTTACAAAGTGGATCGAGGCAGAGCCCCTGGCCAATGCCACCGCTCAAAGAAGCTGGAAATTATTATATAGAAACATTGTCACGAGGTTTGGGGTTCCATATTCGATAACCACAGACAATGGCACTCAATTCACAGATGCAGGCTTCAGAAAACTAGTAGCCAACTTGAATATAAAGCACCAGTACACCTCCGTTGAACATCCACAAGCCAACGGACAGGCCAAAGCTACTAACTGATGCCAGGGCATTTTGGCCAGTTTCACTGACCTTTTCTTTACTGTTTTTAGGGTAGTTTCATGCATTTCCTTAGGAAATAAGCTAGTTTTGGGTAGATATTCACTTACATCTTGATTCAAGCAACCGTTGTGCACTTTACATGATTTCATGAGGATTTTGCATGAATTTAAGGACAAATTGGATGTTGCATTTCCGATGACTTGGACTAGAATTTCGATGCACTTTATTGCTTGATTTCAGGACAAAGGAAGCATAGAAGAACCACATTAGTGGCTACGTTAGTTACACTAACGTTAACACTAACGTGGAATGGGAGTAGCTTGAAAAGTTAATGAGAAAAGTGATTGCCAATAACGCTCTCGAAGCCATCATTGCCCACGTTAAGAGTCACGTTAACTAAGTTAACATGAACTCTAACGTGGAAGTAAAGAAATGAAGCCAACGTTAGTGACACTTAACATTATCACTAACGTTGGACCAAGATCATGAGTGGCCACGTTAGAGTCCACGTTAACTTAGTTAACGTGGCCTCTAACGTTAAGAAAAAAGGGGGGAAGCCAACGTTAGTGACACTCAACATTGTCACTAACGTTGGCCAAAGCACATTAAGCCACGTTAACTCCCACGTTAACCTAGTTAACGTGGAAGCTAACGTGAAGAAACAAGGTGGTCGACAACGTTAGTGACACCCAACATTGTCACTAACGTTGGAAGCACACAAACCCCCAATAAGCCACGTTAACTCCCACGTTAACTTAGTTAACGTGGAAGTTAGCGTGAAGAAGGAAGGTGATCGCCAACGTTAGTGACACCTAACATTGTCACTAACGTTGGAAGGAGCCACACATGCCACCATGAGCCACGTTAACCCCCACGTTAACTTAGTTAACGTGGAAGCTAACGTGGATAAGGGAATGATGAGCCAACGTTAGTGACACTCAACTTTGTCACTAACGTTGGAGATGGCTAGCAAGGCCACGTTAGAGGCCACGTTAACCTAGTTAACGTGGACTCTAACGTGGAAAATAGGGGCAATTTGGAACGTTAGTGACAATGGTAAGTGTCACTAATGTTCTCGAAGGTTGGTGAGCCTATGTTAAAAGAGCCACTTTAACTAAGTTAACGTGGACTTTAATGTAGGGAAGGGGGAGATTTCTCAACGTTATTGGGAAAGTTGAGTCCCAATAACGTGTGCGAAGGATAAAGGGGCAACGTTAGTGGCAACGTTTGTGCCACTAACGTTGAAGTTAACGTGGCTTTTAACTTTGGTGAGGAACGTTAGTGAAAAAGGTGATTGTCACTAACGTTCTCGAACCCAGATTTTCACTAAACGTTACCACCACTAACTTCCTGAGCCAAAGTCCCTACCCACTTCATACTTTCTCTCTGCAAGTAAAAGCTAAGCCCAATGAAGAAGAGAACTGCTTCAAACTCAAGATCCAAAGGCCCAAGACTTGAAGAATCAACTAGAAGAACAGAAGAGTAGTATATATAGGAGTAGCTTTGAATTATTTTGGGGAGTTGGAAATTATAGGGAGCCTCTAGGCATAGAACTACTCTCTGTATTTACTTTCTCTGCACTTCTAGTTTTCATGATGTATTCTCCATCCTTGTTTTCATTTTCCAGAGCTATGAACAACTAAACCCCTTTCATTGGGTTAGGGAGCTCTGTTGTAATTTGATAGATCAATACTAGTTTTCATTATCCTTCCTTTATCTTTTCTCTTGATTTTAGTTGAAAGCTTTCGATATTCATCCAATTGGGTAGTTATCTTGGAAAAGAAGCTATTCATACTTGGATCTCTTCTGAACCTTGAAAGAGGAATGAAGAGATCAAGCTAGAAATGCTTTCTCATGCTGGACCAAATTAGATGGGTTTGGATGGATATGTGACTAAAATCCTCTCAACACTTGGTTTGGAAAATGCATGTGGTATAATCAGTGACCATACTTCATCTCTTCTCATGAGCGATTGACCAAGGAATTGGCTATTGATCAAGATTTGAGAGATTGAATTACAAGAAATTGTAATTCAATCACTTAAGATTGCCAAGGAGATCAATGAGTGCATTGATTGAGGAAGAGATGAAAATGAAATTGATCCGGAGAATGCAACATCTCCTAAGCCCAATGAACTCCCATTTCTGATCTTACCCATTCTCTTTAATTTCTGTTATTTACTTTTATGAGCAATTCCCCCATTCCCATTTACAATTCTACAATTTACTTTTAGTCATTTACTTTCAGCTCTTTAATTCTAGCATTTACTTTTCTGTCAATTACCTTTCCGCCATTTTATTTTCTGCAATTCTCAACTCAATTTCTAAATTCGCTCAACTAGAACATTCCTCTAATTAAAGTTGCTTGATCTAATTAATCTTTTTTGACAAATTCGGTACACTTACCGAAGGAAATTTGTTGTGAGACAAGTTTTCCGTGCATCAAGTTTATGGTGCCGTTGCCGGGGATTGATTGTGCATCAACAATGATTAGATTGGAGGATAACTAGATTGAGTATTTTATTTTTGTTTGATTTAAATTTCTGTTTGAGTCATTTACTTTCTGTTTTAGTTAATTTCTTCCCTTCCCCCTTACCTTTTCTTTGTTATTTACTATTCATCTCACTAACCCACTAACTGTTTGATATATTGCATCACTCACACTAACAGTAATTCTGACAGATATACTTTCTGCACCTATTCTCTTTGCTTGTACTTGTTGGTTGTATGACAGGGAAAAGAAGCGGGGCTTCAACTTCTTTTGATTCTGAACCTGAGAGAACCTTCCTTAGACTAAGGAGGGAGGCAAGAGAAAAACGTGTAGTTGGTGCTGAAGAAGAGGAGGAATACTTTGAGGAATACTTTGAACCAAACATGGAAGAAAACATGGAAAACCATCATAAAGAAGAGGCTCACAACCATGGCAAGGGAGGTCGAGCAAATCATGCTGGGGAGGATAGAAGAGTTTTAGTCTCGTACATCAATCCAAACCCAGGAAACTATGGAAGTAGCATTCAAAAGCCAACCATCCATGCCAACAATTTTGAACTGAAGCCACAGCTCATCACCCTTGTTCAGAACAACTGTTCGTTCGGAGGGAGTGTCCAAGAGAACCCAAATCAACATTTAACCACCTTCCTGAGAATATGTGACACAGTGAAGTCTAATGGTGTTCATCCTGACGCCTATAGACTGCTCTTATTTCCATTCTCACTCAAGGATAAGGCAGCCAAGTGGCTGGAGTCTTTCCCAAGGGAAAGCTTGACAACTTGGGAAGAAGTGGTGAACAAATTCTTAGCAAGATTTTATCCTCCTCAACGAATCAATAGGCTGAGAGCTGAGGTCCAAAATTTCAGGCAACAAGATGATGAGACTCTATATGAAGCATGGGAGAGGTTTAAGGACCTAACAAGGAGGTGCCCACCAGATATGTTCAATGAATGGGTGCAGCTGCACATTTTCTATGAAGGGCTCTCTTATGAGTCAAAGAAGGCCGTAGACCATTCATCCAGAGGATCTTTGAACAAGAAGAAGACCATTGAGGAAGCCATAGATGTCATTGAAACAGTAGCAGAGAATGAATACTTCTGTGCTTCCGAAAGAGGGAACACAAGAGGAGTAATGGAGCTAAACAATATAGATGCTCTGTTGGCCCAAAACAAGCTCATTACCCAGCAGCTGGCTGACCTCACCAAGAAGATGGAGAGGAACCAAGTAGCAGCAATCTCCACTTCATCAATAACCCAAGAAGGAGTGAACGAAGAAGCAGAGGGTAGTCAGGAGCAAGCCAACTACATTGGGAATTCACCTATGCAAAACCATGATCCATACTCCAAGACCTACAACCCTGGATGGAGGAATCACCCAAACTTTGGGTGGGAAAATCAACAAGACCAAAGCCTTGATCAAAGACGCCCAAATCCAAACAATGCAGCCCACCAACACTTCACATCTAGACCATATCAACACCCCCATAACAACACCTCCCCACATTCATATCAAGGCCAGAATAACCCTACTCAGCCTGACCTATCATCATTTGATGAAAGAATCTCAAGGATTGAGAATCTACTTGAAGGCATAAGCAAAGAGATTCAAGATAGTAAAGCATTCCGAGAAGAAGTGATATCCAATATGCAGAATCAGGATGCTGCCATCAAGAAACTTGAGACATAAATTGGCTACTTATTCAAACAAATTCCCCGCCACAACCTTCGCAGCAAGACTAGCTCAACACAAAGGGAGGAGTGTCAGGCTATCACCCTTAGGAGTGGGAAGAAACTGAAGGAAACCCCTCAGAAATCACAAAAAGAGGACTCAAATAAAGAGGAAGAAGAGCAGGACGAAGCTCGAGTTCTCACTTTGAATTCGCAAAAAAGAGTGCTGAAGACAGACGCCCCAAGAGTCCCATACCCTCAGCAATAAGGAAGAAAGGGGATGACAATCAGTTTTCGAGATTTTTGGAAATCTTCAAGAAACTGCAAATCAACATACCCTTTGCTGAAGCAATAGAACAAATGCCACTCTACGCCAAGTTCCTGAAGGAGCTCATGACTAAGAAGAGAAGCTGGAAGAACAACGAAACTGTGATACTAACCGAAGAATGTAGTGCTATCATTCAGCACAAACTACCCCAGAAATTGAAGGATCCCGGGAGTTTTCAAATCCCTTGTATTATAGGGGAAATCACAGTGGAAAAGGCTCTGGGTGACTTAGGAGCCAGCATCAATTTGATGTCAGTAGCCATGATGAGAAAGATGAAGATTGAGGAAGCTAAACCAACAAAGATGGCCTTACAATTGGCAGACAGATCGTTCAAGTTCCCGCATGGCATCTGATGACAAGTCATCCTAGCCCATTTTAGCTAGTCTTTTTCTTTAGTTTTCATTAGAATTATGCACTTTCTTGAGCTACAAGCAAGCTAATTGAGTAGATTTTCATGTTTCCCTTGATTGAACCAACCATATGTGAATTCATGCCATTTCATGAGGTTTTGTGCTATATTTGTTGCATATTGTGGAAGATTGAATACCTCATGACTTTGAGCAAAGCTTTGATTAGTTTGGTTGATCAATGATAGGTGAAGAAGGCTTGGAGAAAGGTTGAAGTAAAGAGGAATGGCTAGGAGTGAAGAGAGGACAAGGGAATAAGTAAAAATTGAACCGGGTTGCATGAAGTTAGCCCCAACGTTAGCCCCCTAACTTGGAGGCTAACGTTGGGCATGAAAATCACTCTCTGGGCTCCCACGTTTGAGCCAACGTTAGCCCCCTAACTTGGAGGCTAACGTTGGCACATGACATTGCAAAGAGGTGGCCAACGTTAGCTCCAACGTTAGCCCCCTAACTTGGAGGCTAACGTTGGAACTTGAGAGTTTCTCCCCTGGGCACCAACGTTTGCGCCAACGTTAGCCCCCTAACTTGGAGGCTAACGTTGGCACTTAAATTTCAAAGGGGGAAGGCCAACGTTTGCGCCAACGTTAGCCCCCTAACTTGGAGGCTAACGTTGGCGCCACTAGTACCAAGCAAGGCCAACGTTAGGGTCAAAGTTAGACCCCTAACGTTGGCACCAACGTCCAAACCAGGAAATCAAGCTTGCTGCTATGAAAAGTTAGGGGCAAAGTTAGACCCCTAACTTTAACCCTAACGTTGAGATCAACTTTGGCCAACTTCAAAAACCGGTTCAATTGGTTCACTTCGGTTCTTCTTCAAACTTCAAGAGCAATCAACCAAGGCCTCTTTCAACCCAATTCCACCAAGAACAAAGGCCCAACTCAAGGCTTGAAGATCATTTTGGAAAGTGTATAAATAGGATAGAATTCAAGTTATTAGGAGAGCTTTTCTTTTAGAATTTTCATAATAGTTTTTGGGAAGCTTTTGTTACTGAGTGAACTAGAATTTCTTTGTTTCCTTTTACTTGCAATTTCATTTTACTTTTGTCTTGGATCTTGGATTGGAGAATTGAAGAAATTCTGTTTCAATCTCAATCTTGGATCTCTCTGTTTCTTTACTTTACTGTTAATTGAATTTCATTTCCGGTTCATTGTTCTTCATCTCTTCTCTTTGCAATTTACAATTTCCTGGCAATTGTTCTTGTTGGATCTAGGAAGGCATTGAGATCTAGACTTGGTTTTCTAGTCTCTGGGTCCTGAGATCTGAATTTCTCATTTCAATTTCCTGTTTATTGCTTTTTCTCTTCATTTACTTTACTGCTTCAAGATCCGGTTCAATCCCAATTCCTTTTCCCTCTTCTGTTTGATGCAATTTAGTTTTTCCTTGTTTAATTTCTGCAAATCCACATCCCAATCCCCTTTACATTTCAAGCAATTTACATTTCTTGTCATTTAAGATTCTGCAATTTACATTTCTTGCACTTTAAGTTTCTGCCATTTAGTTTCTTGTTCTTTAAGTTTCAGCCATTTATTTCTTGTTCTCTTTACTTCAATGTAATTTACATTCTGCAAGTCACAAATCACTCAACCAACACTTGATTCGCTTGACTAAATCAACCACTAAACTAAAATTGCTCAATCCTTCAATCCCTGTGGGATCGACCTCACTCCCGTGAGTTTTTATTACTTGATACGACCCGGTGCACTTGCCGGTTAGTTTTGTGATGTTTTGTGAGAGATTCGTTTCTCACCAAAATATCTCATCAGCATCGTAGAAGATTTGCTAGTGAAAGTGGGAGATTTTATCTTTCCATCAGACTTTGTAGTGCTGGACATGCAGGAAGAAGCCAAGGCTTCCATTATTCTGGGAAGGCTATTCTTGGCCACTGCTGGAGCTGTCATTGATGTACAAAAAGGAGATCTCACCCTGAGATTACACAATGAAAAGATGACGATCAATGTGTTCAAGGCCATGAGTTACCCACCAGAGCAAATGGGAGAGTGTATGAGGTTAGACTCACTTGAAGACACAGTGCAGGAAAGTTTTGAAGAAGAAGAACCTGAAAGTATAATAGAGGAGGAGTCTACATTTAGTGAAGAGGCTGCAACAGCAGAAAGTCAAATACAAGGTGCACCAAAGGAAGAGAACGAAAAGTCAGAAGCACCCAAACTTGAACTCAAAGCATTGCCACCCTCTCTCAAATATGCGTACTTAGGAGAAGATGAAAATTACCCAGTAATTATAAGCTCATGCCTCAGCCAAGATCAAGAGGATGAACTGCTCAAAGTACTGCGAAACCATAAAGATGCTATTGGTTGGACTCTTGCTGACTTGAAGGGGATCAGTTCGGCCATATATATGCACAAGATACTGCTGGAAGAAGATGCCAAACCATCCATTCAATCCCAAAGGAGGTTGAACCCAATCATGAAGGAAGTGGTACAGAAGGAAGTTATGAAGTTGTGGCAAGGGGGTAATTTATCCAATCTCAAACAGCCCCTGGGTTAGCCCCGTACATGTCGTCCCAAAAAAGGGAGGAATTACCGTAGTTCCCAATGAGAAGAACGAACTAATTCCTACAAGGACAGTCACAGGATGGCGGATGTGCATAGACTATAGGAAGCTCAACGAGGCTACACAAAAAGATCATTTCCCCCTTCCATTCATGGATCAGATGTTGGAAAGACTCGCAGGGCACGCTTATTATTATTTTCTCGACGGTTATTCAGGATATAACCAAATAGTGGTTGATCCCAGAGATCAAGAGAAAACCTCATTCACTTGCCCATATGGAGTGTTTGCCTACAGGCGCATGCCATTTGGGCTATGTAATGCACCTGCGACTTTCCAACGCTGCATGCTTTCTATCTTTTCAGATATGATAGAAAAATTCATTGAAGTTTTTATGGATGACTTCTCGGTATTCGGAGATTCCTTTCCTAGCTGCCTACATCACCTTGCCTTGGTATTGAAAAGATGCCAAGAGACCAATCTGGTCTTGAACTGGGAGAAATGTCACTTTATGGTGACAGGAGGAATAGTCCTTGGTCACAAAGTTTCTAACCAAGGCATTGAGGTTGACAGAGCCAAAGTAGAACTTATTGAAAAACTGCCTCCACCCAGTGATGTCAGGGCAATTAGGAGCTTTTTAGGGCATGCTGGTTTTTATAGAAGGTTTATTAAAGATTTTTCAAAAATAGCCAAGCCCTTAAGCAATCTCCTTGTATCAGATACACCATTTATCTTTGATGAAACATGCATGTTAGCCTTTGAAAATTTGAAAATGAGGTTGTCCTCTGCTCCTATCATTTCTCCACCTGATTGGAATTTACCATTTGAATTGATGTGTGACGCATCTGATTTTGCAGTTGGGGTAGTGTTGGGACAGAGGAAAGATAACTTAGTCCATGTGATATACTATGCAAGCAAAGTCCTTAATGATACTCAAAGAAATTATACCACTACTGAAAAGGAGTTGCTGGCAATAGTTTTTGCATTTGACAAGTTTAGATCATACCTCATTGGTGCTAAAGTGATTGTTTTTACGGATCACATAGTACTTAAATATTTGTTTGCCAAGCAAGAATCAAAACCAAGACTAATAAGATGGATCTTATTGTTGCAGGAATTCAATATTGAGATCAGAGACAAGAAAAGAGTGGAGAACAAGGTAGCAGATCACCTATTCAGGATTCCTCATAATGAAGGTGGAACACCTGATTCAAGTGTGAACGAGTTCTTCCCTAATGAGCAGTTAATGCTAGTTCACAAAGCACCATGGTTCGCAGACATTGCAAACTTCAAGGCAACTGGGGCATTGCCTCCAGAGATCAATAAACATCAAAAAAGGAAGCTCATGAATGATGCAAAGTACTTTGTCTGGGATGAACCATATCTATTTAAGAAGTGTTCAGATGGAATCCTTAGAAGATGTGTTTCAAAAGAAGAAGGACGAGAGGTCCTACGAAATTGCCTCGGCTCATGCTATGGAGGCCACTTTGGAGGGGATAGAACTGCAGCTAAGGTGTTACAAAGCAGATTCTTTTGGCCCACCCTTTTCAAGGATGCCAAAGAGCTAGTAAAGAGCTGCAATGAATGCCAAAGATCTGGAAACTTTCCCAAAAGAAATGAGATGCCACAAAATTTCATTTTGGAACTGGAATTGTTTGATGTGTGGGGAATCGATTTCATGGGACCATTCCCAACCTCATATGCAAACAAGTACATCTTGGTAGCAGTGGATTATGTTTCCAAGTGGGTAGAGGCTATTGCAACCCCAACAAATGATAACAGGGTAGTCATGAACTTCCTTAGGAAGAATATCTTTAGCCGGTTTGGAGTCCCACGAGCACTCATCAGTGATGGAGGGAGCCATTTTTGTAACAGACCACTAGAAGCTCTTCTCTTACGATATGGGGTAAAATACAAGGTAGCCACACCCTACCTTCCCCAAACAAGTGGACAAACTGAGATATCCAACAGAGAGCTAAAGAGGATTATGGAAAAGACTGTGGGTGCATCAAGAAAGGATTGGTCAAAGAAGCTGGATGATGCTCTTTGGGCATACAGAACAGCATTCAAAACACCACTTGGAATGTCCCCTTATCAACTGGTTTATGGGAAAGCTTGTCACTTACCACTGGAGCTGGAACACAAGGCTCTCTGGGCTATCAAGATACTAAACTTTGACAGCATTGCTGCTGGTGCAAAAAGGATCTTGCAGCTGCAAGAGATGGAGGAATTCAGGTCACAAGCCTATGAAAATACCAAGATGTATAAAGTGAAGGCAAAGAGAAGACATGACCTGCATCTTGCACCCAGGAGTTTCGAAAAGGGGCAGCGAGTACTCCTTTACAATTCCAAATTGAGACTATTCCCAGGAAAACTCAAATCAAGGTGGTCCGGACCTTTTCTTGTCACAAAAGTCTCGCCTTATGGACACATCGAAATCATGGATGAAGGTTCTGAAAGGACTTTTACAGTGAATGGACAAAGACTCAAGCATTATCTGGGCAACATAGGGGAAAATCCCAGAATAAATTACCATCTCAATTAAAGGAGGAACCGTCGAGCTAACGACGATAAAAGAGCGCTCTGTTGGGAGGCAACCCAACTTCAGGTAGTTTCCTTTTCATCTTTATTTCAATAAGGATCACAAGTTGTTTCCCCTATATTGCGAGAAGCTAAGTTTGGTGTTCCACACCAAGTCAATTCAAGAGTGAAAGTGTGATTCTAAGTTTGGTGTTCCACCAAAGACATTAATTAGAATTACACCCCATTCCAAAAACACATTGTTAGCTCCAACCAATCAAGGGAAACAACTTAGATGTAGCTAGACTTTAGTAATAATTATTCTGTTAACAACAAGATATGAGGTTCTCTGCATATATGTAATGTTTTATACTGGGCAAGGAACTAAGTTTGGTGTTCACACACCAAATTGAGTTCAAAAGCAACAAGCATACATGCAAGCTAACTATGTCTCAAGTGCTTTGGGGACAAGCAACTTCAACAACTTTGCAGGAATCTTATGAGGAAATGGTGCACCTTCACCCAAGGAAGTGAAGTAGCAAGGACTAAGATGATGACAAAGAAAAGGCAACTAGAAATCATCACTCGAAGGTTGCATTGTTACTTAATTCCATTATACTCAGAATTGTTGAAAATAGGAAGTCCGAATGCACTTTTGATTAATAATTACTCGTAGTTGGAACCTCTTTCAATTCTGTCTCTTAAGTTTTGTGTTGAAGAGGTTTATGATTGCTAGTCCTTATGTCACTGCATCCTGACTTTGCTTATTTGTATAGCTGTCCCTTTGAATCATATGAAAAGAGAATGAGTGTTTTAAGGACCAGAGAGGAGTTCATACTATGGAGTAAGTTCATGAGTTTATGGAATGGTCATAAGTTAGCTAAGTTGGTTCAACCATAAGGTGGGAGGACAACTATCTGTCATGAATACTATGCTTGAGACACACCCCATGAGACTGGTTAAATAAAAAGATCCTAATAAGAAAAAGGGAAAGAACAATAAAGGTTGAAAAATAAAAGAAAAAGAGTAAGCAATAAGGCTAGGTGGTGCGCGAAATTGTGTTCCACGTTCTTTGTACTTGTGTGTGATTAACAATATATAATTGTATTGAATCCTCATTGTGGCTCTATGTGTGGACACAACTTCGATACAACTAACCAGCAAGTGCACTGGGTCGTCCAAGTAATACCTTACGTGAGTAAGGGTCGAATCCCACGGAGATTGTTGGTATGAAGCAAGCTATGGTCACCTTGCAAATCTCAGTTAGGTAGATATAAATGGATAATGGTGTTTTCGAATATTATATAATAGAATAGGGATAGAGATACTTATGTAAATCATTGGTAGAAATTTCAGATAAGCGAATGGAGATGCTTTCGTTCCTCTGAACCTCTGCTTTCCTGCTATCTTCATCCAATCAGTCTTATCACTTTCCATGGCTGGCTTTATGCAAGGGCATCACCGATGTCAGTGGTTACATCCCCTCCTCTCAGTGAAAGATATGCTCACATGCTCTGTCACAGCACGGCCATTCATCTGTCGGTTCTCGATCATGCTGGAATAGGATTCACCCTCCTTTTGCGTCTGTCACTAACGCCCAACAATCGCGAGTTTGAAGCTCGTCACAGTCATTCAATCATTGAATCCTACTCAGAATACCACAGACAAGGTTTAGACCTTCCGGATTCTCTTGAATGCCGCCATCATTCTAGCGTACGCCACGAAGATTCTGGTTAGGAGATCTAAGAGATATTCATTCTAGCTTATTTCATGTAGAACTGAAGTGTTTGTCAGGCACGCGTTCATAGGGGAGAAGGATGATGAGCGTCACACATAATCATCACCTTCATCATGTTCTTGGGTGCGAATGGATATCTTAGAAGCGAAATAAGAAGAATTGAATAGAAAACAGTAGTAATTGCATTAATCTTTGAGGAACAGTAGAGCTCCACACCTTAATCTATGGAGTGTAGAAACTCTACCGTTGAAAATACATAAGTGAAGGTCCAGGCATGGCCGAGATGGCCAGCCCCCTAAACGAGATCACAGGATCAAAATACAATCCAGGATGCCTAATACAATAGTAAGAGATCCTATTTATAATAAACTAGTCACTAGGGTTTATATGAGTAAGTAATTGATGCATAAATCCACTTCCGGGGCCCACTTGGTGTGTGTTTGGGCTGAGCTTAAGTGTTGCACGTGCAGAGGCCATTTGTGGAGTTGAACGCCAGTTTCTGTGCCAGTTTGGGCGTTCAACCCTGGTTTTGGATCCTTTTCTGGCGCTGGACGCCAGATTTGGGCAGAAGGCTGGCGTTGAACGCCAGTTTACGTCGTCAATTCTTGGCCAAAGTATAGACTATTATATATTTCTGGAAAGCCCTGGATGTCTACTTTCCAACGCAATTGGAAGCGCGCCATTTCGAGTTCTGTAGCTCCAGAAAATCCACTTTGAGTGCAGGGAGGTCAGAATCCAACAGCATCAGCAGTCCTTTTTTCAACCTCTGAATCTGATTTCTGCTCAAGTCAGAAAATACCTGAAATCACAGAAAAACACACAAACTCATAGTAAAGTCCAGAAATGTGAATTTAACATAAAAACTAATGAAAACATCCCTAAAAGTAACTAGATCCTACTAAAAACATACTAAAAACAATGTCAAAAAGCGTATAAATTATCCGCTCATCACAACACCAAACTTAAATTGTTGCTTGTCCCCAAGCAACTGAAAATCAGATAGGATAAAAAGAAGAGAATATACTATAAATTCCAAACTATCAGTGAAACAGAGCTTCAATCATATGAGCGGGACTTATAGATTTTTGCCTCTTGAATAATTTTGGCATCTCACTTTATCCATTGAGGTTCAGAATGATTGGCATCTATAGGAACTTCAGATTTCGAATAGTGTTATTGACTCTCCTAGTTCAGTATGATGATTCTTGAACACAGCTTCTTTGTGAGTCTTGGCCGTGGTCCTAAGCACTTTGTTTTCCAGTATTACCACCGGATACATAAATGCCACAGACATATAATTGGGTGAACCTTTTCAGATTGTGACTCAGCTTTGCTAAAGTCCCCAATTAGAGGTGTCCAGGGTTCTTAAGCACACTCTTTTTTTTTTGCTTTGGACCTTGACTTTAACCGCTCAGTCTCAAGTTTTCACTTGACACCTACACGCCACAAGCACATGGTTAGGGACAACTTGGTTTAGCCGCTTAGACCAGGATTTTATTCCTTTAGGCCCTCCTATCCACTGATGCTCAAAGCCTTGGGATCCTTTTTATTTGCCCTTGCCTTTTGGTTTTAAGGGTTATTGGCTTTTTCTGCTTGCTTTTTCTTTTTCTTTCTATTTTTTTTTTCTATTTTTTTCGCCTATATTTTTTTTTTCTGCAAGCTTTGTTCTTTGCTGCTTTTTCTTGCTTCAAGAATCATTTTTATGATTTTTCAGATTATCAAATAACATGTCTCCTAGTCATCATTCTTTCAAGAGCCAACATATTTAACATTCTTAAACAACAACTTCAAAAGACATACGCACTGTTCAAGCATACATTCAGAAAACAAGAAGCATTGTCACCACATCAATATAATTAAACTAAGTTCAAGGATAAATTCGAAACTCATGTACTTCTTGTTCTTTTGAATTAAAACATTTTTCATTTAAGAGAGGTGATGGATTCATAGGACATTCATATCTTTAAGACAAAGTTACTAACTACTAATGATCATGTAATGAAGGCACAAACATAGATAAGCACATAACATAGAAAACGAAAAACAGAGAAAGTAAGAACAAGGAATGAGTCCACCTTAGTGATGTCCTTGAGCTCTTCTATGTCTCTTCCTTGTCTTTGCTGCTCCTCCTTCATTGCTTTTAGATCTTCTCTGATTTCATGAAGGATGATGGAGTGCTCTTGATGTTCCACCCTTAGTTGCTTCCAATAATTGTGTGGAAGAAAATGTATCCCCTGAGGTATCTCAGGGATCTCTTGATTTGCAGTCAAATGTTCTACCACTGAGCTATAGACCCTTGATGGAAGCTTTTGTCTTCCCTTTCCTCTTTCTAGAGGTTTCTCTGGCCTTAGGTGCCATCAATGGTTATGGAAAAAACAAAAAAGCTATGCTTTTACCACACAAAACTTAGAATGTTGCTCGCCCTCGAGCAAAAGAAGAAAGAATAGAAGAAGAAGAGGGTATGGAGGAGATGGATGACTGTGTGTATTCGGCCATATGGGTGGGATTGGGTGGGGAAGAGATGTTGAATTTTTGAAGGTAAGTGGGTGTATGGGTGTGAGTGGTAAATGGAAAATAGAAGGGATGATCATAAATGGAAAGAGAGATGATGAGGTAGGTGGGGATCCTGTGGGGTTCACAGATCCTGAGGTGTCAAGGCATTTACATCCCTGCACCAATTTAGGCATGCAAAATGCCCTTGCACACAACTCTGGGCGTTCAGCGCCAGGTTGGTGCCCATTTTGGGTGTTCAACGCCCCTTTGCTGCCATTTCTGGCGTTGAACGCCAGAACCATGCTTGTTCTGGGCGTTCAGCGCTAGGATGCTCCCATTCTGGGTGTTCAGCGCCAGAACTATGCTCTGTTCTAGCGTTTGAACGCCAGACAGATGCTCCTCCAGGGTGTGATTTTTCTTCTGCTGTTTTTGATTCCGTTTTTGATTTTTTTGTTTATTTTGTGACTCCACATGATCATGAACCTACAAAGACATATAACTAAGAAAAATATAGTTAGATAAATTGGGTTGCCTCCCAACAAGCGCTTCTTTAATGTCAATAGCTTGACAGTGGGCTCTCATGGAGCCTCACAGATGTGCAGAGCTTTGTTGAGACTCTCTAACACCAAACTTAGAGTTTGGATATGGGAGTTCAACACCAAACTTAGAGTTTGGTTGTGGCCTCCCAACAAGCGCTTCTTTAATGTCAATAGCTTGACAGTGGGCTCTCATGGAGCCTCACAGATGTGCAGAGCTTTGTTGAGACTTTCCAACACCAAACTTAGAGTTTGGATATGGGAGTTCAACACCAAACTTAGAGTTTGGTTGTGGCCTCCTAACACCAAACTTAGAGTTTGACTATAGGGGCTCTGGTTGACTCTGCTTTGAGAGAAGCTTTTCAAGCTTCTTCTCCATTGTTGCAGAGGGAGATCCTTGGGTTTTGAATACAAGGGAGTTCTCATTCCATTGAAGGATTATTTCACCTCTGTCAACATCAATCACAGCTCTTGCTGTGGCCAGGAAAGGTCTTCCTAGGATGATGGATTCATCCTCTTCCTTTCCAGTATCCAGGACTATAAAATCAGCAGGGATGTAAAGGCCCTCAACCTTTACTAAAACGTCCTCTACTTGTCCATAAGCCTGTCTTCTTGAGCTGTCTGTCATCTCTAGTGAGATTTTAGCAGCTTGCACCTCATAGATTCCCAATTTTTCTATTACAGAGAGGGGAATGAGGTTTATTCCTGAACCAAGATCACACAGAGCCTTAAAGATCATGGTGCCTATGGTACAGGATATTATGAACTTTCCAGGATCCTGTCTCTTCTGAGGCAATGTTAGTTGATCCAGATCACTTAGTTCATTGATGAACAAGGGAGGTTCAACTTCCCAAGCATCAATGCCAAATAATTTGGCATTCAGCTTCATGATTGCACCAAGAAACTTGGCAGTTTGCTCTTCAGTGACATCCTCATTCTCTTCAGAAGAGGAATACTCATCAGAGCTCATGAAGGGCATAAGGAGGTTCAATGGAATCTCTATGGTCTCTAGATGAGCCTCAGAGTCCTTTGGTTCCCCAGAGGGAAGCTCCTTATTGATCACTGGACGTCCCAGGAGGTCTTCCTCCTTGGGATTCACGTCCTCTCTTCTCCTCACAGGTTCGGCCATGGCGCTTATGTCAATGGCCTTGCACTCTCCTTTTGGATTCTCTTCTGTATTGCTTGGGAGAGTACTAGGAGGGATTTCAGTGATCCTTTTGCTCAGCTGGCCCACTTGTGCTTCCAGATTTCTAATGGAAGATCTTGTTTCATTCATGAAACTTACAGTGGCCTTAGATAGATCAGAGACTAGATTTGCTAAATTAGAAGCATTTTGTTCAGAGTTCTCTGTCTGTTGCTGAGTGGATGATGGAAAAGGCTTGCTATTGCTAAACCTGTTTCTTCCACCATTATTAAAGCCTTGTTGAGGCTTTTGATCCTTCCATGAGAAATTTGGATGATTTCTCCATGATGAGTTATAGGTGTTTCCATAAGGTTCACCTAAGTAATTCACCTCTGCTATTGCAGGGTTCTCAGGATCATAAGCTTCTTCTTCATAAGAAGCCTCTTGAGTATTGTTGGATGCAGCTTGCATTCCATGCAAACTCTGAGAGATCATATTGACTTGCTGAGTCAATATTTTATTCTGAGCCAATATGGCATTCAGAGTATCAACTTCAAGAACTCCCTTCTTCATAGGCGTCCCATTACTCACAGGATTCCTTTCAGAAGTGTACATGAACTGGTTATTAGCAACCATGTTAATGAGTTCTTGAGCTTCTGCAGGCATTTTCTTTAGGTGAATGGATCCACCTGCAGAAGTGTCCAGTGACATCTTTGTTAGCTCAGATAAACCATCATAGAATATATCCAGGATGGTCCATTCTGAAAGCATGTCAGAAGGACACTTTTTGGTCAACTGTTTGTATCTTTCCCAAGCTTCATAGAGAGATTCACCTTCTTTCTGTCTGAAGGTTTGAACATCAGCTCTAAGCTTGCTCAGCTTTTGAGGAGGAAAGTACTTGGCTAAGAAAGCCGTGACCAGCTTATCCCAAGAGTTCAGGCTGTCTTTGGGTTGAGAATCCAACCATAATCTAGCTCTGTCTCTTACAGCAAAAGGGAAAAGCATGAGCCTGTAGACTTCAGGATCTATTCCATTAGTCTTAACAGTATCACATATCTGCAAGAATTCAGTTAAGAACTGAAAAGGATCTTCAGATGGAAGTCCATGAAACTTGCAGTTCTGCTGCATCAGAGAAACTAACTGAGGTTTCAGCTCAAAGTTGTTTGCTCCAATGGCAGGAATGGAGATGCTTCTTCCATGTAAATTGGAATTAGGTGCAGTGAAGTCACCAAGCATCTTCCTTACATTATTATTATTTTCGGCTGCCATCTCCTCTGCCTGTTCGAAAATTTCTGAAAGGTTATCTCTGGATTGTTGTATTTTAGCTTCTCTTAATTTTCTCTTCAGAGTCCTTTCAGGTTCTGGATCTGCTTCCACAAGAATGTTCTTATCCTTGCTCCTGCTCATAAGACAAGGAAGAATGGACAGAAAAATGATAATAATAATAGAGATTCTCTTTACCACAGTATAGAGGTTCCCTTATGTGAGTAGAAGAAAAGAGGAAGAAATTCGAACACAGATAGAAGAGGGGGTTCGAATTTGGTGATGATGTGAGGAAGAGATGTTAGTTAATGAATGAATAAATAGAATAGGATGAGAGAGAAGGAGGGAATTTTCGAAAATTATTTTTGAAAAGGAGTTAGTGATTTTTGAAAATGGTTTTTGAAAAATTGTTAGTAATTTTCGAAAATTAAGTTTTAAAAATTGAAATAATTAATAAATTAAAAAGAAATTTTGAAAAAGGGGAGAGATATTTTCGAAAATTGAGAGAGAGAGTTAGTTAGGTGGTTTTGAAAAAGTTAAGAAACAGACAAAAAGTTAGTTAGTTAGTTGAAACAAATTTTGAAAACCAATTTTGAAAAGATAAGTAGTTAGGAGGTTAGGAAAGATATTTTTAAAAGATATTTTTGAAAAAGATAAGATAAGAAGATATTTTTGAAAAGATATGATAGGATTAGTTTTGAAAAAGATTTGATTTTTAAAATCACAATTAATGACTTGATTCATAAAAAATCACAAGATATGATTCTAGAACTTAAAGTTTGAATCTTTCTTAACAAGCAAGTAACAAACTTCAAATTTTTGAATCAAAACATTAATTGATTATGTTATTTTCGAAAATTTGGTATAAAAATAAGAAAAAGATTTTTGAAAAATATTTTTGGAATTTTCGAAAATAACTAAGAATTTTGAAAAAGATTTGAATTTTGAAAAAAAGATTTTGAAAAAGATAGGATTTTCAAATTGAAAATTTGATTTGACTCATTGGCAACAACTTGATTTTTAAAAATTTTTGAAAAAGTCAATTCAAATTTTCGAATTTGATGAGAGAAAAAGGGAAAGATATTTTTTTTTTTTTTGAAATTTTTATGAAAAACATGAAAATTATGCAATGCATGAAATTTTTAGATCAAAACATGTGATGCATGCAAGAATGCTATGAATGTCAAGATGAACACCAAGAACACTATGAATGTCAAGATGAACATCAAGAACATAATTTTGAAAAATTTTAATGCAAAGAAAACATGCAAGACACCAAACTTAGAATTCTTTAATGCTTAGACACTAAGAATTCAAGAATGCATATGAAAAACAATAAAAGACACAAAACAAAAAATCATCAAGATCAAACAAGAAGACTTACCAAGAACAACTTGAAGATCATGAAGAACACCATGAATGCATGATATTTTCGAAAAAATGCAAGATGCATATGCAATTGACACCAAACTTATAACATGACTCAAGACTCAAACAAGAAACAAAAAATATTTTTGATTTTTATGATTTTCTAATTTTTTTGGATTTTTTTCGAAAATTATATGAAAAATAAAAAATAAGGATTCCAAAATTTTTAATATGAATTCCAGGAATCTTGCATTCTTAGTCTAAAGCTTCAGTCCAGGAATTAGACATGGCTCACTAGCCAGCCAAGCTTTCAATGAAAGCTCTGGTCCAAAACACTAGACATGGCCAATGGCCAGCCAAGCTTCAGCATGTAATTCAGATATGACATGCCTGACATACTCATTACCAAAGGAATAGACATGGCTTTACAGCCAGCCAGGCTTCAACATGCTTCATGAAACACTAGAATTCATTCTTAAGAATTTTGAATAAAAAATTTTTGAAAACAATTTTAAATTTTTATTATTTTTTCGAAAACAAATGAGAAATTTTTAGAAATATTTTTGAAAAATTTTTGAAAATAAAATAAAAAGAAAATTACCTAATCTGAGCAACAAGATGAACCGTCAGTTGTCCAAACTCAAACAATCCCCGGCAACGGCGCCAAAAACTTGGCGTTGTTGCCGGATCAGACTTGGCACTGATGTTACCGGACCAAAAGCTTGCCGAAAACTCAAACAATCCCCGGCAACGGCGCCAAAAACTTGGTGCGCGAAATTGTGTTCCACGTTCTTTGTACTTGTGTGTGATTAACAATATATAATTGTATTGAATCCTCATTGTGGCTCTATGTGTGGACACAACTTCGATACAACTAACCAGCAAGTGCACTGGGTCGTCCAAGTAATACCTTACGTGAGTAAGGGTCGAATCCCACGGAGATTGTTGGTATGAAGCAAGCTATGGTCACCTTGCAAATCTCAGTTAGGTAGATATAAATGGATAATGGTGTTTTCGAATATTATATAATAGAATAGGGATAGAGATACTTATGTAAATCATTGGTAGAAATTTCAGATAAGCGAATGGAGATGCTTTCGTTCCTCTGAACCTCTGCTTTCCTGCTATCTTCATCCAATCAGTCTTATCACTTTCCATGGCTGGCTTTATGCAAAGGCATCACCGTTGTCAGTGGTTACATCCCCTCCTCTCAGTGAAAGATATGCTCACATGCTCTGTCACAGCACGGCCATTCATCTGTCGGTTCTCGATCATGCTGGAATAGGATTCACCCTCCTTTTGCGTCTGTCACTAACGCCCAACAATCGCGAGTTTGAAGCTCGTCACAGTCATTCAATCATTGAATCTTACTCAGAATACCACAGACAAGGTTTAGACCTTCCGGATTCTCTTGAATGCCGCCATCATTCTAGCGTACGCCACGAAGATTCTGGTTAGGAGATCTAAGAGATATTCATTCTAGCTTATTTCATGTAGAACTGAAGTGTTTGTCAGGCACGCGTTCATAGGGGAGAAGGATGATGAGCGTCACACATAATCATCACCTTCATCATGTTCTTGGGTGCGAATGGATATCTTAGAAGCGAAATAAGAAGAATTGAATAGAAAATAGTAGTAATTGCATTAATCTTTGAGGAACAACAGAGCTCCACACCTTAATCTATGGAGTGTAGAAACTCTACCGTTGAAAATACATAAGTGAAGGTCCAGGCATGGCCGAGATGGCCAGCCCCCTAAACGAGATCACAGGATCAAAATACAATCCAGGATGCCTAATACAATAGTAAGAGGTCCTATTTATAATAAACTAGTCACTAGGGTTTACATGAGTAAGTAATTGATGCATAAATCCACTTCCGGGGCCCACTTGGTGTGTGTTTGGGCTGAGCTTAAGTGTTGCACGTGCAGAGGCCATTTGTGGAGTTGAACGCCAGTTTCTGTGCCAGTTTGGGCGTTCAACTCTGGTTTTGGATCCTTTTCTGGCGCTGGACGCCAGATTTGGGCAGAAGGCTGGCGTTGAACGCCAGTTTACGTCGTCAATTCTTGGCCAAAGTATGGACTATTATATATTGCTGGAAATCCCTGGATGTCTACTTTCCAACGCAATTGGAAGCGCGCCATTTCGAGTTCTGTAGCTCCAGAAACTCCACTTTGAGTGCAGGGAGGTCAGAATCCAACAGCATCAGCAGTCCTTTTTTCAACCTCTGAATCTGATTTCTGCTCAAGTTCCTCAATTTCAGTCAAAAAATACCTGAAATCATAGAAAAACACACAAACTCATAGTAAAGTCCAGAAATGTGAATTTAACATAAAAACTAATGAAAACATCCCTAAAAGTAACTAGATCCTACTAAAAACATACTAAAAACAATGTCAAAAAGCGTATAAATTATCCGCTCATCACTAGGCACCAATGGTTTTAATCTTGAGACATGTGTCTGTGGTGCTCCTGTGTGAGGGATCTACTTGGATGAATAAGCTCTTAGGGGTGCCTTATCACTTGGTAACTTGGGTTAACTAACCCGGGATTATCAGCTGAAAGTCCACTATCAAGAGTAACTCTCACTACAGAGCATTTAGTAACCCAAAGAGGTGCTGGACACCAAGGTCTCAAGAAAAGAAAATACATACACTATGTGCCTGTGGTGTGTATGTATGGGGGAGAGACTTGAGCAAGTAAGTCCTTAGGGGTGCTTCAACACCTAGCACCTTGAACCAACTGGTTCGGGAGTGTTGGCTGAAAGCTTATTTTAAAGAGTTGCCCCCTTACAGAACACTTAGCCTAAGAACACAAATAAGCCCTGAAATAACAACAAAAGGATCAATGAATAAAAGTCTCATGAGATGCAATTAAAGTGAGTGTTCTAGGACATGATAAAGGTCTGAAAGCCAGGAATAAACCTAAGTTGCTATGCATGAAACCACCATAAAACCAGGGACATGACTTCCACAAGAATGACTCATTTCTCTTAGCATTCATTTCATCATTCTCTTGTTCCAATACTTGCTTAGGGACAAGCAAGCTTTAAGTTTAGTGTTGTGATGCCAGGGCATTTTGGCCAGTTTCACTGACCTTTTCTTTACTATTTTTAGGGTAGTTTCATGCATTTCCTTAGGAAATAAGCTAGTTTTGGGTAGATATTCACTTACATCTTGATTCAAGCATACGTTGTGCACTTTACATGATTTCATGAGGATTTTGCATGAATTTAATGACAAATTGGATGTTGCATTTCCCATGACTTGGACTAGAACTTTGATGCACTTTATTGCTTGATTTCAGGACAAAGAAAGCAAAGAAGAACCACATTAGTGGCTACGTTAGTTACACTAACGTTAACACTAACGTGGAATGGGAGTAGCTTACAAAGTTAATGAGAAAAGTGATTGCCAATAACGCTCTCAAAGCCATCATTGCCCACGTTAAGAGTCACGTTAACTAAGTTAACGTGAACTCTAACGTGGAAGTAAAGAAATGAAGCCAACGTTAGTCACTTAACATTATCATTAACGTTGGACCAAGATCATGAGTGGCCACGTTAGAGTCCACGTTAACTTAGTTAACGTGGCCTCTAACGTTAAGAAGAAAGGGGGGGAAGCCAACGTTAGTGACACTCAACATTGTCACTAACGTTGGCCAAAGCACATTAAGCCACGTTAACTCCTACGTTAACCTAGTTAACGTGGAAGCTAACGTGAAGAAACAAGGTGGTCGACAACGTTAGTGACACCCAACATTGTCACTAACGTTGGAAGCACACAAACCCCCAATAAGCCACGTTAACTCCCACGTTAACTTAGTTAACGTGGAAGCTAACGTGAAGTAGGAAGGTAATCGCCAACGTTAGTAACACCCAACATTGTCACTAACGTTGGAAGGAGCCACACATGCCACCATGAGCCACGTTAACCCCCATGTTAACTTAGTTAACGTGGAAGCTAACGTGGATAAGGGAATGATGAGCCAACGTTAGTGACACTCAACTTTGTCACTAACGTTGGAGATGGCTAGCAAGGCCACGTTAGAGGCCACGTTAACCTAGTTAACGTGGACTCTAACGTGGAAAATAGGGGCAATTTGGAACGTTAGTGACAATGGTAAGTGTCACTAACGTTCTCGAAGGTTGGCGAGGCTACGTTAAAAGAGCCACATTAACTAAGTTAACGTGGACTCTAACGTAGGGAAGGGGGAGATTTCTCAACGTTATTGGGAAAGTTGAGTCCCAATAACGTGTGCGAAGGATAAAGGGGCAACGTTAGTGGCAACGTTTGTGCCATTAACGTTGAAGTTAACGTGGCTTTTAACTTTGGTGAGGAACGTTAGTGAAAAAGGTGATTGTCACTAACGTTCTCGAACCCATATTTTCACTAAACGTTAACACCACTAACTTCCTGAGCCAAAGTCCCTGCCCACTTCATACTTTCTCTCTGCAAGTAAAAGCTAAGCCCAATGAAGAAGAGAACTGCTTCAAACTCAAGATCCAAAGGCCCAAGACTTGAAGAATCAACTAGAAGAACAGAAAAGTAGTATATATAGGAGTGGCTTTTAATTATTTTGGGAAGTTGGAAATTATAGGGAGCCTCTAGGCATAGAACTACTCTCTGTATTTACTTTCTCTGCACTTCTAGTTTTCATGATGTATTCTCCATCCTTGTTTTTATTTTCCAGAGCTATAAACAACTAAACCCCTTTCATTGGGTTAGGGAGCTCTGTTGTAATTTAATGGATCAATACTAGTTTTCATTATCCTTCCTTTATCTTTTCTCTTGATTTTACTTGAAAGCTTTCGATCTTCATCCAATTGGGTAGTTATCTTGGAAAAGAAGCTATTCATACTTGGATCTCTTCTGAACCTTGAAAGAGGAATGAAGAGATCAAGCTAGAAATGCTTTCTCATGCTGGACCAAATTGGATGGGTTTGGATGGATATGTGACTAAAATCCTCTCAACACTTGGTTTGGGAAATGCATGTGGTATAATCAGTGACCATACTTCATCTCTTCTCATGAGCAATTAACCAAGGAATTGGCTATTGATCAAGATTTGAGAGATTGAATTACAAGAAATTGTAATTCAATCACTTAAGATTGCCAAGGAGATCAATGAGTGCATTGATTGAGGAAGAGATGAAAATGAAATTGATCCGGAGAATGCAACATCTCCTAAGCCCAATGAACACCCATTTCTGATCTTACCCATTCTCTTTAATTTCTGTTATTTACTTTTATGAGTAATTCCCCCATTCCCATTTACAATTCTGTAATTTACTTTCAGTCATTTACTTTCAGCTCTTTAATTCTAGCATTTACTTTTCTGTCAATTACCTTCCCGCCATTTTATTTTTTGCAATTCTCAACTCAATTTTTTAATTCGCTCAACAAGAACATTCCTCTAATTAAAGTTACTTGATCAATCAATCCTTGTGGGATTCGACCTCACTCTATTGTGAGTTTTTACTTGACGACAAATTCGGTACACTTGCCGAAGGAAATTTGTTGTGAGACAAGTTTTTCGTGCATCACTAACAAAGTCATACTGGCCGGATTAAAATGGAGATTACATGATGCAAAGGGAGCCTAGGCAGAAGGGCTTCCACAGGTCCTATAGGCATATCGAACAACGCCACATTCCACCACGAAGGAATCCCTCTTCCGATTAGCATACGGAATAGAGGCAATGATTCCAGTAGAGATCGAGGAAGGGTCGCCCAGAGTAGTTCACTACAATGAGGGAGCAAACTCCCAACTTCAGAGAGAAGAGCTTGACTTGTTACCCGAACTCCAGGAAAGAGCTCGAATCAGGGAAGAAGCTCTAAAGCGCCGAATGGCTTCCAGATATAATCAAAAGGTAGTGCCGAGAAGTTTCGCCGAGAATGATCTCATCCTAATCCGAAATGATATCGGAACAACTCGACCAGGAGAAGGAAAGCTGGCAGCAAACTGGAAAGGACCCTACCGAGTTGTAGAAGTACTTGGAAAGGGCTACTACAGAAGATACTACAGTTAAGAAGGTACTGGCTTCGATGGACGAGAGCTTCCCAGGTCGTGGCACGCTTGCAACCTAAGAAGGTACTACAGTTAAGAAAAGATAAAAGATCTCATCATTGGATGCACTCTTTTTCTTGAAAAGGTTTTTTAATGAGGCACCAAGTTGAGACTCAAACAATCCCATATGTATCTATTTGCACTTTTCCTTTAAATAAAATATATTTTAGATATTCTACAAAGATTTCAAGAAGCATTAATCTGAAGCATTCATCGTCCGATTATAAAGCAACAGATCGGCAGAAAGTGAAAAAGAATTTCACTGCACGATCACGATAAAGACAACCGTCCGATAAAGGTGAAAACGCGATTCACCCAAAGGACGATCTAGAGATGACAACCACTTTCTACAAATCAGCAAAGATGAACACAGAATAATGTAAGAAGTTATCGAAAGTGATCTAAAAAAGAACCTGACGAGGTCTTACGGATCGCTAAAATAATAACTTAAAGACTGGTCGAACATTAAGAAGTCGAACCAAGTCAAACCAAGTTATAAGTAAACCCTGGAAAGAGGTCTGGCCAACCCTATTAAAGAGGATTACTTTAACTTAGAAGGGCCCGACATAAAAAAGTCAGCCCAAAACAAAAAGTTATTAAAGTAGTCCCAGAAAGAGATCTGACAAAGATCCAAGAAAGAGGACTACAAAAAAATAACTTAAGGGAGACCGACATAACCAAGTCGGACTCCTACTACCAAAATGTTATCAAAGTAGTCCCTGAAAGAGATCTGACAAAGATCCAAGAAAGAGGACTACAAAAAATAACTTAAGGGAGACCGACATAACCAAGACGGACTCCTACTACCAAAAAGTTATCAAAGTAGTCCCTGAAAGAGATCCGAAAAAGATCCAAGAAAGAGGACTACAAAAAATAACTTAAGGGAGACCGACATAACCAAGTCAGACTCCTACTACTGATAAGTTATCAAAGTAATCCCTGAAAGAGACCTGACAAAGGTCCAAGAAAGAGGATTACAAAAATAACTAAAAAGAGATCGACCTGACGAAGTCAATCTCCTACAAACAAGTTATAAAAAAGTAATCTCTGAAAGAGAGGATTACAATAATAACTTAAAAAAGGACCAACGCAAAGGAACTAGTCACAAATACGGAAAGCCGAGAAACAAGTTGGACCTCACAAATCGTAACCTCAAAGGATTCAAGCTGCAAACAACAAAATAACCCAAGGAGGTCGAGCCACAAGATATCACACATCAGCAGAAAATAGAAAAATGGCAAATCAAAAGGCATTATGTAAAATCTACAAAGTTGCAAAAGCCTCGAAGGCCAGCAAAATCTAAGGATGGCGAGCTACCCTTTTTGTTTGTCAAAATAAAAGTTGCTAGAAAAGCAACTAGAAAAGCGTCAATAAATAAATAAGAAAGTTTTAAAAAGCCCACAAGCCGGGCCAACTACACAAATTCCCAGGAAAGAGATCAGCAAGCATCAGGAGCCTTCTTGGCAGCATCAGGACAAGGAGAAGGAGGACGAGTCTGAATCGGTACGGCGTCTACAGTTCCATCCTCCCGGTTCAGAATCTGGCAATCCGAATCAGGTGCAACCAGAGGAACAGAAGAAGTCGGCACTTTAGCAGAGGACACAGGGGGAGGAACAACCTCATCATCATCACCCTCATCATCAGGGACAATCTTGCCATCTCTGACAATATTATCCAGGCTAAAAAGGGTGAGATCGGCCTCGGGAGCAATGACCCGAACTTGCTCCTTCAAGTTCTCGTAAGCAGCAGTCATGCTGCCAACGAGATAACCTTGAAGCTCAGAATAATCTTCCCGGGCATGGTCGAGCTCCTCCCTCAGGCGCATCACCTCTCGATAAGAGGTAACGTAACTATCCTTGTGCATCAAGACTGCGTCCTCAGCCAACCTCAACGAAGCTGCCAATGACTGAGAACTCGCCTCCTCATTCTTCAAGTCCTTCTCTAGCTTGGCCACCTTCGTCTCAAGCTCCTCCTTTAACTCCTTCATCCGATCAAACTCTTGTTTCACCTCCTCCATAAACGCTTTAGTGGCGTGGAGAGGGAGATTCTGAGCAGTCCGATATATGGCAGCCGACATATACGCCATCTTCACATGATTTCGGGCCATGAATTCCAAGTGATGAAGGATTGACACATCGTCCATGGAGAGAGCACCGTAGGGACCGATTTGTTGATCCACGAATTCAATAGCATTAAAATCAGGAGCATCGAGGTCGAAGGGCTCAGCAGTCTTTTGTTTTTTATTGGGAGGAGCAACAGAAGGAGCAGCAGAGGCGACGTGAGGATCTACCAAACGAACTCAGGGTGTAGGGATCACTTTCTTCACCCCGGCGGAACTCTGCACTGATGGCTTCTCGCGCACCTGGGAGGATCCCTCCCCAGCTGTCCTGGCAGCAACATTTCTGGCAGCAGTCGCCCTCTGTGCCCTCTTAAAAGCTTTCATAGCTTCATTATTCTTCATTGCCTCTGCAAGCAAAATAGAAAATTCAGCTACAAGTCGGATAAGTCAGAAAAGACAGCTACAAGCAACATAAACGAGATAATAAAAGAAACACAAGATACCCAGTTCAGTTTGAAGAAGAGAAGGATTGGTTAGAAATTTCTTTGTGTCAAGATGGGGAGGTTGACCCCAGCATTCTTCCAAGATAGTCACAAAGGCTCGCTCAGCCTCATCCAACATTTCCCACGAATACCGGGAGACCCTCACGTCTTTTTGCCATTCCAAGGGAAAAGCAGGTTCGTCATTCTCATCCAGGAAAAAGGGCCAAGCTCCTTCAACAGCTCGGACCTTGAAAAAGTAGTTTTTAAAATCACGGAACGACTCGTCAAACATGGAAAAAACCTTCTTTCCTTGGGTAGAACGAAAGGAGACCCAAGCTGACTTCTTTTTTACCACACCGGGCTTAGTCAAGACAAACAAATAGAAAAAGAGAGATTGGGAAGCAGGAATACCAAAACCATCGCACAGCAATTGGAAAATTTTAATAAAACCCCAGGAATTGGGGTGAAGTTGAGAAGGGACAACATTACAAGACCATAGCAGGTCGGCTTCAAATTTGGTAAAAGGAAGGGTGATACCCAGCTGACCAAAGAAAAAATCATAAGCATAAAAGAAAGGGCGACCATCAACAACCCGAGTTGAAAAGCAGACTCTCTCGTCAGAAGAGGGGGGACAAGTTCATAGTTCTTCTCATCTCCAGAATTACTACAGACACTATGAAACTACCTAAGCTGAGCACAAAAATCAGAATCAACCAACGAGACACACATGAGAACCATGGAGTCTACCTAGTTGGCCATACCCGCGGGAACCTGGGAAGGCATCTCTACAATGTTATTTCGGGAAGACATGAGGTCAACTAAATCCTACAAAAGAAAAGAAGAGTGGATTACTAACAAAACATCTCGGATGAGGGGCAAAACAACTCGACAGACAAACAAACAGGAAAGGAAAACCCCAAGATTCAAACCAAAGCCCTTGGGGCATCCCTTGGAGGCAGTAAACAAACAAGGACTTTCAAGTTACTTCTACAGCCTACATCCCGGCACTCATCAAAATAAAATCCAGAAAGAAAAACAAAGGAAGCAAAAATGCAAAAGGTCCACCCTCCTACAGTTTATCAGAAGTTCCAAAAAAGGCCAAAGCAGAAAAACAGCAAAAGGCGCAAACTTTCTCGAAATAAAGCGAAAAATCAGCAGAGAACAAGCATCAACATCGAACATACCAAACACGAATCATCAAAGACACAACTCACAAACATGCAAAGCCCCAAAAAGCATCAAGCAATAGGAAAAGCAAAAAGGATCATGCAGAAGAGGAAAGAAACTCCCGGAACACACATTTCAAATAGGAGCGACAAAAAACAGAAAGATACAAACTTTCCTTAAAAGCAAAATCAAAACTCCATCATAAAACCAAAGCGACAAAAGAAGAAGAAAAATGCAAGTGAAACTAACCTGGAGAAGAAAGAAGCTTCAAGGGAAGGAAGAGACGCAGAAATGAAAGCTACCCAGAAAAATGCCAAGCAACGCCGCAACGCAAGGAAAACAGAAATATGGGCGAAAAGCGGAGAGTAAGAGAACAAAGGAAGAAATTGTGAAGAAGTTACGAAAAGAGCGAAGAAGGGAAACCGTTTCCTGAGTATAAAATTCAAAAATAAAGAAGTTTAAGGGAAACGGGGCAATTAAATGCCAATTAATTAGGGTATTAAACCCTCGCACGTTCCCCAGAACAAAGCGCTAATACAAAAGCGCACGCTTTTTGAGGAAAAACGTTCTACATTTAAAAGCTACTACGAAGGAATCGACAAAAATGCTTGAGTTCGGCTTCAAGAAGGACCGAAGTTAAGGACTCGACCTCGACAAAGAAGACCGAGCTCAAGCAAGGGCACTGTTCATACCCTGGGTCGAGCTATCCGACCTGGGATGATTAACGACAAAGTGACCGACCTCTTCAGGTCAAGCGGACCGACTTCTTCTTAAAGAACTCGGCCAAATCGACAGGAAAGCCCATAAAGGGCCCAAGTAGAGGAACACGACCCAAATCCAAAAGCCGTCCAAGCCTATAGAGATAAGGGCGGTTCCCTTGAAGATAAGCTGACCTCAACTCAAAGATAAAGATAAGATAAGATAACTAACTTATCTTATCTAGAAAGGTCACTCTACAACTACTATAAATACACTGGAGCACCCAGGTATAACTCATACTCTGATTCTACATAAAACCTGCTTTATACCCATGTTAACTTAAGCATCGGAGTCTCTTGCTGGTACCCCCACCCTCCGGTGATGAAGGATCAGCAGTGCAGTCAGTCCAACAAGTCAGACGCACCCGCTCCGGCCGTCATCCACCGACCGGACACGTCGGCTCCGACCAGTGCAGAAGATCTCGTCCGAGATCGACCTCCAGTTTCAGGTAACCCTCGGAACAGTATCCATTCTGGCATTAAACGCCCAAAATACTACCCTTTTGGGCGTTTAACGCCCAGCCAGGTACCCTGGCTGGCATTTAAACGCCAGTTTTCCTTCCTCACTGGGCGTTTTGAGCGCCCAGCTTTTTTCTCTGTGATTCCTCTGCTGTATGTTCTGAATCTTCAATTCTCTGTATTATTGACTTGAAAAGACATAATTTTGAAAATTTTTTGAATTTTTAATGATGAGAGAGAGCAACAACAAAATGAAACTAATCATGAATAACTAAGATCAAATAAACAATGCATGCAAGAACACGTTGAATGTCAAGATGAACATCAACACATATTTTTAAGAGAAGAAAGACATGCAAGACACCAAACTTAGAAATTTTCATATTAGAGCCACTAACAAATTGAGAATGCACATGAGAAACAACAAAAGACACAAAACAAGAGAATTTAAAGGTCAGACCCAAGAAAATCATCAAGAACAACTTGAAGATCAATGAAGAACATGATGCATGAAAAATTTTTTTTTCGAAAATTTCTAAGATAATTTAAAAATATGCAATTGACACCAAACTTAAAATTTGACACTAGACTCAAACAAGAAACACAAAATTTTTGGTTTTTATGATTTTATGAAATTTTTTTGTGTATTTTTTTATTGTATTTTTCGAAAATTATTTTAGAAAAAGAAACTTAAATAAATTCAAAATTTTTTATAGGAATTCCAAGAATCATGCAATGTTAGTCTAAAGTTTCAGTCTAAAAAGATTAGACATGGCTAGCCAAGCTTCAACAGGACATTACATACAACAGCCAAATTGATGGGAATCAACTAAGTGTTAACTAAGTGGGAGCAAAATCCAATTCTCATCACACCTAATAAGGATAACTGTAACACCCTCACTATCAGAAATCACGTTTCCAGTTGCGCTACTCTGATAGCAAGAAGTATTACGACTACTTTACATACTAAATACTAGAATAGGAGCCTGTAACTCGATACTGTATCGCTGATTTCTTTGAAAACAGGAAATAAATGCTTTATTTTAAGAAAATTACAAGCAGGCATAGATTCATATACAAGACTCCTTACATAATAATTCAATATAATATACGTATAAAACATACAATTCCTATCCCTCTTACAAACTTGTAATAACAAAGACGAGGGGAGAAAATAAACTAATTAATACAACAACATATAAACCAAACGTAGTATAACTCTTCTTAACGCTTCTTCATCTGATTCCTAAAAAGGTAAAGCTGTAGGGAGGTGAGAACCTAACCACACGGTCTCACCACGAAGTTTCAAAGTTGTCATAAGAAGATATTCAATAAGAAAATTATTTTCAGATTCTGTGATAATCATTGCCTTATGAATACTTTTAAAATCCAATAGCTAATCGTTCAAAACCTTTTCAAAGAAACAATGTTTAATATTTTCAGAAATTCAAAGTCTTTCCTTTCTCTTAAGCAAATCTCAATCAGAAACCAACCACATAATCAAACAACACAGTCATTAATTCAGCACCAAAGTCCATTCTCAAATGTAACATGCCAAGACAAACACAGGCAAGACAGACAAGGAAAGCACAAGTAGGAAGCAGTTACAGCAAATAGTTCAAGTAGTAGTTAAGAACAGTTTAGCAATTAGGAAAACCAAAACAAGTTCAAACCCAAGAAAAGCATACAAATGCATATGATGCATGCCTGTCCTATGGCTGATAAGGCTCATCTATCGGTTATCCAGCCAACCCAACAAGTCTGAATTGTCCTTAGACTGTCCCCTGACGTGCATCCCCAAGAGTTTATGCATAGCTTTTTCTCAAATAATCAATATTTCTTAATGGGGGTAACATTCCCAGGAATTTATATAGTGCCCGGTCACACTTACGTCGTAGGCTCAACAGAGTATCGAGTTTTCAATCTGGTACACGTGGTGGCAAGCCACGGCACTTAATCCAGGGAACCTCGTATCTCAGATATTTCAAATTCATAAGCCACATAAATAATTCATTCATCATTCATCAATATCTAAGCCATTCTCAATATTATCATCATTCGTCAATCCATATCCCATTTCCAAATTCATTCAAAAATCATATTTCAAATCAAGCATCATCATCCTTCTTTCCGTTAATCAACAATCTCAATTCAAAACATAATTCTTCCTTTTCTAAATAAATCAATCTGAAACAAATAACGTTTAAGAACTAAATCTTTTTAAATAATTACTTCAAACAAAACTTCCAATTTTATAAAATTTTGGCATCTCCTCTAAAACTCAGATTCTGCCATTCTGTTTGGGTCCCAACCAAACTAAACCAAACACCTGTTAATCAGTCAAATCACTTCCAACAACCATTATCACAACAACAGTACTCAACCCAAGGAAATTACAAAATCCAAAATTCAATCAACCAATCCTATAAATCACAATTTAAACCGACTTCAACGAACGGCATCAATCAATAGTTAAGAATTCTCGGTCTTCTCAAACAGTTTCAAACCAAACCATTCCCTCAGACACTTTTAGAATCATTTCCAAAATAGCAAATCATTCTCAATAAATAACCCATTTTTCAAATATCAAGTCTTTTCCAAGTTTATTTTAAAATCAAATTCCAATATCAAATTGGGTTTAATATCAAATCAAACTAATGATCTCGTTCAACCAAAACAACTCAATTCAATTCATAAGACTCACGAAATCACAAAAATGTATTTTACGCGTTAATATCGATTTATAACAACCCTATAATGTAAAAGAGATTTAAGAAAAACCGCTACCTCGAGGAATCAAGCCCGCAGTGATTTTAACGCGATAAGCCCCTTTTTCCCCTCGGCTCGCAACAGCAGCGGCTACATCCACAGCTTTGCTTACTTCCGCAATAACAGCAATAGCTTTAATTATAACATGCAACCTTGATAACTCAATCGATATATAATAGCAGAACGGAGCAGCTGCAATCCCGAATTGACCTGGCAGAAGCTCCGATAGCGGCCAGAAGCTCCAGTGGCTCAATAGCAACCTTAATGTCGACGCGCAAACACCGGAACTCAACCCTACGTAACCAACATCTCAAAATCTCTAATAGGCTATAACTGAGTATTGATTTCAAAGGTTCCAGAACAAAATGCTTACTGAGAAGACAGGGGTTCCACCGACAGTGACTGAGAAACGGCTCGGCAGCGGCAGATAAGGCACGGCGGTAACTAGCGGCGACAAACGGCGGGTCTGACAGTGATGAGAAGGCCGCACAAGATTCTTCTTCTTTTTTTTTGCGAGTCTGACTCCCAGCGGCGGCTCAATGACGGTCCGGTGGTTTTGTGGTGACAGTGTAGCAGGATACGACGGCGGCCTCCCTCCACCGATGGCTACGGGACGCGAACGGTGACTACGACGAGGCTGGCTCCATAGCGCTGCAACTTAGGTACGGCGACTGCCCTTGGTGGCGGTGGGCTTGCAACAGTGACGCGACGACTTTCTTCTCTCACCCGTGAGCTCTCTCTTCCCTCTTCGCGAACGGCGGCAGCAACAGCGTCTGAAGGTGGCGGCGTGCTTCTCTGCTCCCTCAACTCCACACTCTCTCTCTCCCTCGGATCTCCCTCCTGACAGCACAGCGGCGGCGACGGTGGCAGTGATGCCCACCGACGTCGTCTCCCTCTCTTCCCCCTTCTGCTCTCCCTCTTTTCCTTTTCCGTTTTCTCCCTTTTCTTTCTGCCGTTTCTTTCTCTCTGCCTGCTGTGTATGTGTTTGGGGAAAGGGGGGAATAGGGTGAGATTCAATTATTCAAACTTCAACATAATTTATCTCCATCATTCTTAACCGTACTTCATTGAGCAACTCATCCAAAGGTTCTCAACTTTGTTAAACACTTTGCAATCCTTACTACTGGTTATAAGTCCCACATCAACAAAACTCTTTCACATAAAACAAGGTTTCACAACTCCCTGTGATGTCGTACACTTATGAGTTTCACCTTTTGCATTCACCAAACGTGTTCTAAAGGACTAATGTGTCATTTACTAAGTCTAATGGTCGCACAAAATGCCAAAACTAATCTCGAGTATACTCAGAAGGATAGTAGACCATAGAAAAGGAAGAAAAATGACAAGGACTGTGTTCGCAGAAATTTGAAAGAATTGCTAAAATCACAAGTAGATAAGGATGAACAAGTAATAAAGAGTGCTGGAAAGAGAGTCAACTGATATCTTTAAGGGTAACTCTTGAATCGAAGAAATTTGATAAGACCAATAAGATGAAAAACAATGTAGTATTTTGAAACAAATTCAAGCTGAGACAAGTAAATATGAGGTTTGCAGAAGAAGTATATCCAAACCAAAGACAAAGTTTATAGAACTCAAGAGTATGGTTAAAAATATTTTCAAATGCATTGTTCGTAAAGAATGGAAACTTAAGGGGAAATCATTTCATGTTCTGAAAGAGAAAATGGGTAACAAATATCCTTCAAAAGAGTAATAAAAATGTAAATGTGGCATTATTTCAATATAAATTCAAGTGGAAATAGATTACATAAACTTTGTAAATGGAAAGATTAATTTGGCTAAGAGAAAAATTATATTTTCTCTTCTTTTTTTAAGCATGTATGAAAACTATAACCTTTTTGAAAGAAAATCTGAGATAAAGTTTTACTCATAAAAGAAAAGATGATGCATTATAATCAAACAGGTTTAAATCACAGAAATTTTCAGAGTATAAGGTAAAGGAGTGTAAGCTAAATTGAAAGCGATTTTATTAAAACTTTAATAGATGTATCGCCCCAAAACAAGTTCAAATCACACCAAAGAGAGGCACCGCTCAAGTAAAGCAATTCTAGTCAGGACAACTTTGCATAAAAATAAATCGAAACTTGTTTAAAAAGGTTTCAAACAAAACTTCAATAATATACTTGAAGTCACAACTTTATAAGGATGTTCAATAATATTATTATGTGCTAAAAAGGAAACTAACTCATTTTAAGAAAGAGACTTAAATTAAAGGATTTCAATTAGGATTCATAAAGCATGTCACTCATAGAAACAAAAAGCTTAAGAAGAAACTTAACAACTTAAAAAGTTGATTCAAAACTTAAATTTCTTCAAAAGAATTCAAAACCTTTTCATAAATGGTTCAAAACAAAATTCTGAAAGTACACTTGAAATAACCACCTCGCAAGTATCATTTAAGAAGGTCACGATGTGCTTAAAATGAAATCAGCCCATGGAAGAAAGAACCTTTAAATTAAGGAAATTCAAACAAGAACTTACTGGGTATGGATTATCAAATGAGTTTTCAATTGGTCTAAAGGAATACAAAACGCGCTAGGAAGACAACTCAATCAATAGAAAATTCTCAAGAAAGAACCTTTGACTAAAGAAAGACAAATAAAAGGACAAATGGTGCATTAGATGGAAACGAATTAAAGTTGACTCGGATGAGAATGAGATTCACAAGAAATGGAAAACTAAGACTAATGGTGACGTTAAAAAAAATAAAAGAGTAGTTAAAAACAGAATTAAATATGACATCCACAGAAATAAAAAGTTTAAGAAAGAAATTGGTCCATTCATGAGAATAAAGACATGAGTCCAACATTTTTTTTGTAAGAACAACAATTGCATAAATAATATAGTATGCTAAACCAAATTCGAATAAAAAATAAATTAGGTGAAGCTTACCAAACAAAACCAACTAGAAAGAGACAAAAACCTTTCTTTGAAAAATATCTAAATATATAGTCAAATCAGGATATTCATAAAAACTGTAATAAAATTGTTAGAAAATCAAATTGTATTTAAAGTATATATACATTTCCATAAATCAGTGAAGAAACAGGCTAGGTATTGGAAACAACTAGTTTTAAACTGTATAAGAAACTTTTAACGTTTATATAAAGAAGTACATATCAAATTAAAAGCGGTTGTATATTTCAAATCAAAAATGATTTTGTTAAGATTTAAAGAATGGCTGTAGATATTATCAAATAAGAGGAAAACTAAATTACAATTTATTTACAAAGGACTCGAAATATGAACTTAAAAAGGTGTCCTGCATCAAAACAGATTCAAATGTATATCAAAAAATACATGATTCAAAAACAAGTGCCTAAATAAAGAAGGTAAATACACCAAGGGTTTTAAACAGGCATATGCAGTTAGGATCAAACAAAAGCGTACGTGAACAAGAGAGTAGGAATGAAAGATAATCTGTTCACTTTCCAAGAAAAGTATCGCAGACAAGAACCTTAGAGCATACCAAGCAGGAATAAGATACGTGTGAAGAGAGAACTTTTGTGTGGCCTAGAAATTCGCAGAATAAATCCTCATTGTAGGTATAGCTTCTAAACCAACAAAAGTCCTTTCTCACAAACGTTTTGGTTGTCACAAGTAACAAACCCCTAAATAAATTGATAACCGAAGTATTTAAACCTCGGGTCGTCTTCTCAAGGAACTGCAGGGAGGTATGTTCTTATTATTAGTTATGAGTTTTGTAAATTGGGGTTTTAAAATTAAGGAACAAGTAATTTAAATGACAAATAAAATAAATAAATAACTGTAAAATAAACTCTTGGCAAGGTATGAGAATTTGGAAGTCCTATCCTAGTTATCCTTATCAATGGTGATGAGAATTGAATTTTAATCCCACTTAGTTAGCCTTTACTAAAGCAAAAGAAGGTCAAGTGACTAATTAGTTTGATCCTCAGGTCCTGGTCAATTCCTAAGAAAGGACTGGAGTTATTGAAGTTCAATTCAATTAGCAAATATAACAATTATCAATCACGTCGAGTTTGAAAACTCAAGAGTTACCAATTACTTAACCAGGGCCAAAAGGGGAAAAGTAAAATTACTCGAATAAAATGTCTTCGGATTGGAAGCAACAGTAACATAAATAAAAGAAAGCAATCATAAACTGAAATACCTCAAATAACATTAATTAAGAGAATCATATGTAACATGGAAGAGTTCATAAATTAAATTGACAAAGTAATTAAAAAGGAAACATTGAACCTGATAAAGAGTTGGAATACTAACTTGAAATAATAAGAAATCCCAATCCTAAAACCTAAGAGAGAGGAGAGAACCTCTCTCTCTCTCTAAAAACTACATCTAAACTATGAAGAACGAATAATTGGAGAGCTCTCCTTGAATGGATGGATTCCCCCACTTTATAACCTCTAATCTGTGCCTTCTGGACTTGGATATGGGCCAAAAAGAGAGTCAGAAATCGCTGGAAGCATTTTCTGTAATTTCTGGTGCGTGGCGTCTGTCACGCGTCCGCGTGGGTCATGCGGTCGCGTCATCTGGAGTTTTCCTTGTCACGTGTTCGCTTCGGTCATGCGTCCGCGTCATCTGTGTTCTGCTTAAGGCGCACGTCCACGTCAGTCACGCGTTCGCGTCGCTGCCTTTTCACGCTAGGTATGCGGCTGCGTCATCCATGCGTTCGCGTCGCTACCAGTTTCTTCAAAAACTCCATTTTGTGATTTCCCTCTGTTTTTGTATGTTTCCTTTCCATCCTTTAAGTCATTCCTGCCTTAGAAGATCTGAAACTACTCAACACACAAATCACGGCATCGAATGGAAATAAAAAGTAATTAAAATAAATAATTTCAAAGCATAGGAAACATGTATTTCACATATATCACATAATAAGGAAGGGAAAGTAAAACCATGAAATTTACATGAATAAGTGGGTGAAGGATTGAATAAATCTCTTGAATTGAGCACAATATATACCATAAAATATGAGTTTATCAACCTCCCCACACTTAAACAATAGCATGTCCTCATGCTAAGTCCAAGATAAAGAATAAGGTAAGGTTAAAGTGGTGGAATCTCATGCAATGCAACCTATTCTAAATGCAACTACCTAAATGAATCATGCAATTCTAATTGTTATTCACTTGTATATAAAACTTACATGTAGTTAAATTAATTCACATTCTCAAGGAATCATATATGCATGGCCAAACCCTAGATAATGTTAAAGCACTTTTACAATTGAGATGGGTAAAAATATTTTTTCAAACTTGCAAGACAATTAACAATTCAAGCAGAGATATATGGTGATGAGCTATTGAACCCTCACTGGATTTTGTGTTTACTCTCTAGTCACTCAGTGTTTATTGGGTTAATCACTCTATTCTTCTTTTTATCCTTACTTCCTATAACTTTATTCTTCATCTAACCAATCAACAATTATAGAATACATACATACATACAAAAATCATGAGGTCTTTTTCAAGGTTGTAATGGGGCCAAGGTAAAGGTAAGGGTGTATGTATAAGGCTAAGTGAGCTAATAAGTGAATCCTTAATTAGTCTAAGATCTCACCTAACATACATATTTTGTAATTCAAAGTTTCTTTACCTGTTTGCCCAACTTTTCTCACTTTGTATTGCAAGCTCATGCATTAACTTAAATTTTATCCCATGTGCATTGATTCTTTTTATTTTGCAATTGGAGAATTTTTGTATCCCCTTAATTAAATACCGAAATTTAAAAAATATATATATAATATATATATAATATATATATATATATATATATATATTTTAATGCACATGGTAATTCAATTGTTTTGACTTCACAGCATGCTTCCCAAATTTTTTATTTTGAAACATCTTTATTCTTTTTAACTTTCTACCTTTGTTTCTATCATCCATGTTCCCATAAAGTTCCCCACACTTAAACAATACACAATTTCTATCTTAAGCTAACCAAGGATTCAACTTGGGATTTTTATTTTGTTTTTCTACTTAAGGCTAGTAATGTGGTTTATATAACAAGAGGGGTTTAAAACCTCAAAGGGGCTAACAAGGGTGATGTAAAAGGTAGGCTTATTTGGGATAAGTGAGCTAAACAAGTAATGGCCTCAATCATCTCTTAGTATGTATCTATACTCTATAATTGGACATATAGACTAAAACAAAGTAAAGAATACCAGAATAAAAGAAGGGCAAAATACACAGGAATAAAAATTATGGTTTGAATGTAACCATACAATTAAGCTCAAAACTCACAGGTTGTGTGTTCTCTAGCTCAAAAATCATATCTCAGTTATATATGTCATGCAAGTAAAAATTGAGAGTTCCCATTATTCTCAATGTAAAATTTCTTAGGTGGCTTTAAAGTTTTAGTTTTCCTCCTTGATGAAATGTTGTTAACTAACTAACATGTTATGTTCTATATACAAGGTGTGTGGATTGTTTTTTATTTAAAGTCTCTAGTTTACTTCTTTTATTTTCAATTTAAACCAAACTATCATATGCTAAAAGGGTAAACAATACTAATTAATCCACATATTCTATAACTAATAAGTTTAGAATTGCAAACTAAACTAAATGGCTAAATATGAACTTAAAGTGCAAAATGCAGAAAATAGAGTAAAAACATATGAAAAGAACAATGTATAAGTACTGAAAGATAAAAATAAAAATAAAGATAAAAATACAGAAAAATAACCAAAATAAAATAAAAGAGTCTGTAGTGGTTCACCAAAAAAATACACCAGAGATGGCGACCTCCCCACACTTAAAATAAAGCATCGTCCTCGATGCTCACTCAAGCTGGGTGTGAAGGAGTGTCATCACTGGAAGGATGGGCTGCTGGAGTCTCGGTGGTGGCCTGAGGATCTGCAGACTGGATGAGCGTAGGAGGATCTGTCTGCTGTAGAGGAGGCTTTGACTGGATAGGAATCTCGGCATCTGCGGCCTGAATCTACTGTGGCGCCTCCTGCTATGGTGCACCCTACTCCGGTCCTGCCTATGCAGCCTGGGTAGGTGTCTCCTCCTCGTGATCGTCCTCCTCCAACTCAGATGTATCAGAAGGGGTGTCAGGCTCGGAGGGGATATCGCCGCCGGATCGGATCATCAGTTTGACGTGCTCATAGTGTCGCTTGTTGCGACGCTCTATACGATCCAAGCGGGCGAAGAGTCGATGCACCAAATGGTAGATAGGCTCAGGAGCAGCTGGGGGTGCAGTGGGTGGGGCTGGTGCAGCAGTGGAAGAAGAAGGGGCAGCTGAAGGTGTGGCTGTCTCATCAGAAGCAGTAAGGAATGGAGGTCTGTAGCCTAAAGCCAGAAAGTTCCTGCTGTGAGGAATGATCTTCTTGTAGTCTGCAGCAGGTGACTTCTCATCAGCATTCTCCCAAGGCACGTCAGCTCGACGGCCTAGCTGGGTGACCAGGTAAGGGAAAGGGAGGGTGCCTCTGACATGGACCATGGCCATATAATGACAGATGAAACGAGGCAGATACAGGTCCTTACCCTCCAGCACACACCATAGAAGGGTGATCATAGTGGCAGGCAGCTCTGTTTCATGAGTGCTCGGCATAATAAAGTTACTCAGGATCTGGTGCCAGAGCCGAGCCTCATCATTCAAGTATATCTGCTTGATTTCTTTAGGCATGGTGGTGTTCTTACTCATGACCCATGGGACAGTAGGGTCAAGGGCTATCCTCTCCTTGACAGCATCCCAGTCAAATCGCATAAAGCACATGTCCTCTTCAGCCTTTTGGTAACCGTCCGATTGATCGGACTTAGGCTGAAGGCGCAGAATATCCTCAATGGCTTCCTCAGTTACCAATATCTGTTTCCCTCTGAGGTGCACTGCATCCAGGGAAGTCTTGAAATAATTGCAGTAAAACTCTCTTACCCAAGAAGTATTGACCTCAGTCAAATTTCTCTCCAAGAAGAACCAGCCTCTTTGTTTGATCTGATCGGAGGTGTACTGCTGTAGTTCTTCTGGAATTTTCAGAGTCCTCTCCAGGTACAGATTTCTGGAGGTGGCAAACACGGGATACTTCAGCTCACAGTATCGGTTTGCAAACTTAATAAGATCATTGGCAGGGAGGAGCTGGTCAGCCTTCTCCTGCGGGGTAAAGTGCTTTTCCCGCCAGGAGTCATCATGCATAATCTCCAGGAGAGACATAGAGGATTCACCTCTTTTCCATTTGCCAGTTGTTGCCTTTCCTTTTCCCTTTCTTTGAGGGTCAGATATCCTGAAAAACAGAAATCTTGGATATAATAAAAGCAGGAAAACAAGTAGGCAAATAACAAGATAAGCACAAAGTGGCAAAGGAGCAGTAGAATGATGAAATGAGTTAAAGAAATGTATATTTTGGATTGTTTCGGAGTTAAAAAGCTGAGATGAGAAATTACAATCCAAAATATGTTATAAGTAAAATACCTGTTAATTAGGAAAAAACAATAATCATGCCATGAAGTAAAATGTTGAAGGAGTTAGTTAAAAAAGCAAAGAGGTAAGTTTAGAAAGTTAAAAGTGGTTAAATTTGAAAAAGAGGTTAGAAAGCGAAAATTAGTGAGTTAGTAAAAAGAAACTTGAAGTAAGTGGCATTGAGAATCGGTTTCTAAGTAACAAGAATTTCACAATTTAAAAAAAAACAGTCAACTCATATTCAAGCAAGGAAATCAGGTTGTTGATGATTCATATAGATATAAAAATAGCAAAAATTGAAATCGAATCATCAATAAAGCGATTTATTAACCGGAAAAACAGATGAATAGGAATGCTGGCCCGCGCATTCATGAATTGGTTTGGTAAAAGCTGAGGAGTGCCAAATTCAAATTGCCAAAACTAAAACATGAATGAATATCAAAACAATTTACAGAAAATTGGGCAGCATTCCTGCTAAAATTGGATGTTCCCGGGTAATAAACAGCAAGCAGAATAGTTTATATAAATTAAAACAGATCTGCAAATAGGCATAAATAATATGAACATGAAAGAGCAGTCGCAATAGCAGCATGAATAGTAAGAACATCATATGAACAATACTAACATCACAGCAACAGTAGAATTGCGAAAATTAGAAAACAAGTAGCAAGAACAACGCAATGAATCAGGCCTAAATTCACTAACCACATCCTAGCTACCTAACCACCTAGAATCCACTACAACATACATCTCTAACTATCCTAAATTTCAACATAAACTGAGAAATATGCAACTAACTACGAATGAAAGAAAAGCGGCGTTCGGCGGAACCTGGTGGTTAGAGGCACAAGTATGGAACGACGAGAGGTGGTGGGAGTGGAGTGGTGTTGGCGGCAGTGCAGCGGTGGCGTAGGGTGGCACGGCGGCAAACCTTGGTGGCGGCAGGGATGGTTTTGTGGTGTTGGGTTAAGGCTAGGGTATAGGGAATTGAGGTTAAGGGGGAAGGAAGGGAGGGGTGGGCGTTGGTGGCGGGAGGCGCAGCGGTGAGGGCGCGGTGGGGGGGGGGCAGTGGCGGAGGGAGAAGAGAAAAGGGAGGAGAAGAGGGAGGCGAGAAGGGGGGTGTGGGTGGTGTCGCGGTCGTGGCTGGGTGGTTGAGGGTGCTGTGGCGATCGGAGGTGATCGGCTGGGAGTGGTGGTGGTTAGGGGGTGGGTTGCAGAGAAGGAAGGGAGAAGAAGGGGAATGGGGGGCGCGACGGGTAGGGTTTCGCGTCCCTGGAGGTTAGTGAATTTGAATCCACGCGAACGCGTGGGGCACGCGGTCGCGTGGGTAGGGTGGACGGGGGGTTGACGCGATCGCGTGAGTGACGCGATCGCATGGAATGGGTAAAAGGATGAATGACGCGGTCGCGTGAGGCATGCGACCGCGTCGCTAGAAATTGTGCTAAACGCACAATTCCAGCGTCGTTTCAACGCAACTCTCTGTCTCCTTTGGGGTGTTGTGTAATCCACACGACGCGAACGCATCGCTCACGCTTTCGCGTGGGATGGATGTTTTGCAAGTGACGCATTCGCGTCAGGGACGCGAACGCGTGGGCCGTTTTGTGCTAAACGCACAACAGCCGCACGATTCCAGCCCAGATTTCTGGGCGTTAGATTTTTACGCCGATTTCCAGATCATGCGGCCGTGTGAATGACGCGGACGCGTGGGGGGTAGTTTCGCAACTGATGTGAGCGCGTGAGCAACGCGGTCGCGTCGCACACGCTACCCTTTTTTATGCAATTATGCAATTATGCAGATATGCAGTATGCAATGTTAATGAATAATATTCAGGTTCAATGAAAAATAATATAATATAAAAATAAACAACATGAAATAAGACTGAAAAAGAAACGACCATACCATGGTGGGTTGTCTCCCACCTAGCACTTTTAGTTAAAGTCCTTAAGTTGGACATTGGATGAGCTTCCTGTTATGGTGGCTTATGCTTAAATTCATTCAGAAATCTCCACCAATGTTAGGAATGCAAACAGCCTCCGGGGTCCTAAACTAGGCATATAAAGCTTTTGAGCAGCTTCACACAGATTTTCAGGTTTCCGGGGTGACGAATATCAGAATATTTTCCAGGATCCCAAACTTTGCTTTTAAATCCGTCTTCGTCTTGATCTATATTTTTCCATCCGGGCGGTTTAGAAATTTGATTCTCACCAAGATGACCAAACATTTTCTGAGATCCATTCGATTGAACATGATACCAATCCGTGCACTTCGAGTTGAAGCGTGGAACCTTATTGAACCTTGTGCACCAGCTCTGAGTACGAGCCATTTTCCTCTTACTTTTAAAGCCGCAGAGAGCTCTAAGCTGGCCATCTGTTTTAAGCAAACCATATTCAAGTTGAAAAATAAAGAAAAAGGTTAAGGATTGTACCCACTTGAAGCTTGTATTAGGTGGTAATGGCCTTGGGATAGGTGTTTCCAGTGGTTCTGTAAGTTCTACTCCCTTGTAATCTTCTGTGAATTCCTCCACTTTTTTGCAAAATTCTTCAACTGCAACAGCGTCCTAATCAAAGTCTTCTATGTCTTCCTCATCACTCAAGTCATAAGCTGGAGGTTGAGAGAAATCTACCTCTGCATCATCTTCGTATTCACTTGGGGAAGATTCTTCAATCTCGGAGAATTCACTTGTGGATGCAAGTTCATTACTAGGAAAACTTGACTTGTGACTATCATCATCAAGGAAACGTGCGTCTTGGGTTATTCCGTCCAGTTCTTCATGAAATACCTGCTTTGGGGGTTGTGCACTACCCTCCTTAGCATTAATTGTAACGTCCTTGACGGAGTTTTTCACAACTCTGGATTCCCATAGAGGTTCAGCATCTCCTAAATCTTCAATCAGTACTTCTTCTTCTTGGATAATTTGAGCTTCCTCCAATTGTTCCAGAACAAAGTTATGCTCATTACTGCCCACTGGGGTTTCTAGTGTCTCCTTCATGCTACGTTCGTCATTAGATTCTCCACATAGAACTATTGGAGTTCCTTGAGTGTCTAAACGTCTGGAAGATAATTGATATATTGCCTGCTCCAGCTGATGAAGGGTTGTATGAAGTTGATCTACTGTTTCCTTGAGGCGAGCCTGTGATTCTCGAGGTGATGGATTTAGACATGGTACATAGGGAAGTGGTGGTGTTTGGGAGTAATTGGATTGGAATTGGGGTAAATAAGGATCGTATGGTGGTGAATGGTGAAAAGGAGCTTGTGAGTACGGTGGTTCAAAGTTATGTTGAGAGGATGGTCTATAGGCACAGGGTGGGGCTTGTTGGTAGTTACAAGGTTGTCCACCATATCTATTAGCTTGGTATGCATTGTAGAATGGTCTTTGTCCATGATATCTTGGAGGGTGTTGTTGCCTAAAGGGTTTATCAAATCCTCTTGGCTCCATCCATCTTTGATTTCTCTGACCTTGATGCATGTTCCTGCTATAACTTCCGTTCCCTTCAACAATATTAGAACCAAACTCAAAGCGAGAGGGGTGAGAATTCATAGTAGCTAATAAAAATAAAAAGGGAAGAACAAAAACAAATAAACAAGTAAAAGAAAAAATATTTACAATAACCAATAATAAGGCACACGTTTGCAGTTCCCCGGCAACGGCGCCATTTTGAAGAGAGAACTTTTGCGTGGCCAAGAAATTCGCAGAATAAATCCTCGTTGTAGGTATAGCTTCTAAACCAACAAAAGTCCTTTCTCACAAACGTTTTGGTTGTCACAAGTAACAAACCCCTAAATAAATTGATAACCAAAGTATTTAAACCTTGGGTCGTCTTCTCAAGGAACTGCAGGGAGGTATGTTCTTATTATTGGTTATGAGTTTTGTAAATTGGGGTTTTGAAAGTAAGGAACAAGTAATTTAAATGACAAATAAAATAAATAAATAACTGTAAAATAAACTCTTGGCAATGTATGAGAATTTGGAAGTCCTATCCTAGTTATCCTTATCAATGGTGATGAGAATTGAATTTTAATACCACTTAGTTAGCCTTTACTAAAGCAAAGGAAGGTCAAGTGACTAATTAGTTTGATCCTCAGGTCCTGGTCAATTCCTAAGAAAGGACTGGAGTTATTGAAGTTCAATTCAATTAGCAAAGATAACAATTATCAATCACGTCGAGTTTGACAACTCAAGAGTTACCAATTACTTAACCAGGGCCAAAAGGGGAAAAGTAAAATTACTCGAATAAAAATGTCTTCAGATTGGAAGCAACAGTAACATAAATAAAAGAAAGCAATCATACACTGAAATACCTCAAATAACATTAATTAAGAGAATCATATGTAACATGGAAGAGTTCATAAATTAAATTGACAAAGTAATTAAAAAGGGAACATTGAACCTGATAAAGAGTTGGAATACTAACTTGAAATAATAAGAAATCCCAATCCTAAAACCTAAGAGAGAGGAGAGAACCTCTCTCTCTAAAAACTACATCTAAACTATGAAGAACGAATAATTGGAGAGCTCTCCTTTAATGGATGCATTCCCCTACTTTATAACCTCTAATTTGTGCCTTCTGGACTTGGATGTGGGCCAAAAAGGGATTCAGAAATCACTGGGAGCATTTTTGTAATTTCTGGTGCATGGCGTCTGTCACGCATCCACGTGGGTCACGCGGTCGCGTCATCTGGAGTTTTCCTTGTCACGTGTTCGCTTCGGTCATGCGTCCGCGTCATCTGTGTTCTGCTTAAGGCGCCCGTCCGCGTCAGTCACGCATTCGCGTCGCTGCCTTTTCACGCTAGGTATGCGGCCGCGTCATCCATGCGTTCGCGTCGCTACCAGTTTCTTCAAAAACTCCATTTTGTGCTTTCCCTCTGTTTTTGTATGTTTCCTTTCCATCCTTTAAGTCATTCATGCCTTAGAAGATCTGAAACTACTCAACACATAAATCACGGCATCGAATGGAAATAAAAGGTAATTAAAATAAATAATTTCAAAGCATAGGAAACATGTATTTCACATATATCACATAATAAGGAAGGGAAAGTAAAACCATGAAATTTACATGAATAAGTGGGTGACGGATTGAATAAATCTCTTGAATTGAGCACAATATATATATCATAAAATATGGATTTATCAACGTGATATTCGCAGAGTTCAAGACACCTAACCGAGTAACCTCAAGAATTAACTACTAACGTTCCCAAAACCCGCGATTCGCATTACCTATGACTCGCATATTGTCTATGATAACACATTGGTGCTTCCATATACATAATTCACTAGTGTTAAGCTGGCCAAACTTAATACCAAGAATTATGCAATGCAAGACTAATGGCATTAATCAATAGACCGTCATGTGCATAAAGCTCTAATTCTCGTTATTCAAACAAGACCTACTACATGACAGACTCTCAGAGTATGCAATTGAAGCATAAACAGTTCATTCCCAAGGCTCTACAGGAAAGACTGCTCTGATACCATAATGTAACACCCTCACTATCAGAAATCATGTTTCTGGCTGCGCTACTCTGATAGCAAGAAGTATTACGACTACTTTACATACTAAATACTAGAATAGGAGCCTGTAACTCGATACTGTATCGCTGATTTCTTTGAAAACCGGAAATAAATACTTTATTTTAAGAAAATTACAAGCAGGCATAGATTCATATACAAGACTCCTTACATAATAATTCAATATAATATACGTATAAAACATACAATTCCTACCCCTCTTACAAACTTGTAATAACAAAGACGAGGGGAGAAAATAAACTAATTAATACAACAACATATAAACCAAACGTAGTATAACTCTTCTTAATGCTTCTTCATCTGATTCCTGAAAAGGTAAAGCTGTAGGGGGTGAGAACCTAACCACACGGTCTCACCACGGAGTTTCAAAGTTGTCATAAGAAGATATTCAATAAGAAAATTGTTTTCAGATTCTGTGATTATCATTGCCTTATGAATACTTTTAAAATCTAATAGCTAATCGTTCAAAACCTTTTCAAAGAAACAATGTTTAATATTTTCAGAAATTCAAAGTCTTTCCTTTCTCTTAAGCAAATCTCAATCAGAAACCAACCACACAATCAAACAACACAGTCATTAATTCAGCACCAAAGTCCATTCTCAAAAGTAACACGCCAGGACAAACACAGGCAAGACAGACAAGGAAAGCACAAGTAGGAAGCAGTTACAGCAAATAGTTCAAAAAGTAGTTAAGAACAGTTTAGCAATTAGGAAAACCAAAACAAGTTCAAACCCAAGCAAAGCATACAAATTCATATGATGCATGCCTGTCCTATGGCTGATGAGACTCATCTGTCGGTTATCCAGCCAACCCGACAAGTCTGAATTGTCCTTAGACTGTCCCCCGACGTGCATCCTAAGAGTCTATGCATAGCTTTTTCTCAAATAATCAATATTGCTCAATGGGGGTAACATTCTCGGGAATTTATATAGTGCTCGGTCACACTTACGTCGTAGGGTCAACAGAGTATCAAGTTTTCAACCTGGTACACGTGGTGGCAAGCCACGACACTTAATCCAGGGAACCTCGTATCTTAGATATTTCAAATTCATAAGCCACATAAATAATTCATTCATCATTCATCAATATCTAAGCCATTCTCAATATCATCATCATTCGTCAATCCATATCCCATTTCCAAATTCATTCAAAAATCATATTTCAAATCAATCTTCATCATCCTTCTTTCCGTTAATCAACAATCTCAATTCAAAACATAATTCTTTCTTTTCTAAATAAATCAATCTGAAACAAATAACGTTTGAGAACTAAATCTTTTTAAACAATTACTTCAAACAAAACTTCCAATTTTATAAAATTTTGGCATCTCCTCTAAAACTCGGATTCTGCCACCCTGTTTGGGTCCCAACCAAACTAAACCAAACACCTGTTAATCAGTCAAATCACTTCCAACAACCATTATCACAACAACAGTACTCAACCCAAAGAAATTATAAAATCTAGAATTCAATCAACCAATCCTATAAATCACAATTTAAACCGACTTCAACCAACGGCATCAATCAATAGTTAAGAATTCTCGGTCTTCTCAAACAGTTTCAAACCAAACCATTCCCTCAAACACTTTTAGAATCATTTCCAAAATAGCAAATCATTCTCAATAAATAACCCGTTTTTCAAATATCAAGTCTTTTCCAAGTTTATTTTAAAATCAAATTCCAATATCAAACCGGGTTTAATATTAAATCAAACTAATGATCTCATTCAACCAAAACAACTCAATTCAATTCATAATACTCATGAAATCACAAAAATGTATTTTACGCGTTAATATCGATTTATAACAACCCTGTAATGTAAAATAGATTTAAGAAAAATCCCTACCTCGAGGAATCAAGCCCGCAGTGATTTTAACGCGATAAGCCCCTTTTTCCCCTCGGCTCGCAACAGCAGCGGCTGCATCCACAGCTTTGCTTACTTTCGCAATAACAGAAATAGCTTTAATTATAACATGCAACCTTGATAACTCAATTGATAATAGCAGAACGGAGCAGCTGCAATCCCAAATTGACCTGGCAGAAGCTCCGATAGCGGCCAGAAGCTCCGGTGGCTCAACAGCAACCTTAATGTCGACGCGCAAACACCGGAACTCATCCCTACGTAACCAACATCTCAAAATCTCTAATAGGCTATAACTGAGTATTGATTTCAAAGGTTCTAGAACAAAATGCTTACTGAAAAGATAGGGGTTCCACCGGCGGTGACCGAGAAACGGCTCGGCAGCGGCAGATAAGGCACGGCGGTGACTAGCGGCGACGAATGGTGGGTCTGACAGTGATGAGAAGGCCGCGCGAGATTCTTCTTCTTTTTTTTTCGTGAGTCTGACTCCCAGCGGTGGCTCAATGATGGTCCGGTGGTTCTATGGTGACAGTGTAGCAGAATGTGACGGCGGCCTCCCTCCGCCGGTGGCTACGGGACGTGAACGGTGACTGCGACGAAGCTGGCTCCATAGCGCTGCAGCTTAGGTACGGCGACTGCCTTGGTGGCGGTGGGCTCGCAACAGTGACGCGACGACTTCCTTCTCTCACCCGTAAGCTCTCTCTTGCCTCTTCGCGAACGGCGGCGACAACAGCGTCTGGAGGTGGCGGCGTGCTTCTCTGCTCCCTCAACTCCACACTCTCTCTCTCCCTCGGATCTCCCTCCTGACAGCACAGCGGCGGCGACGGTGGCAGTGATGCCCACCGACGCCGTCTCCCTCTCTTCCCCCTTCTGCTCTCCCTCTTTTCCTTTCCCGTTTTCTCCCTTTTCTTTCTGCCATTTCTTTCTCTCTGCCTGCTGCGTGTGTGTTTGGGGAAAGGGGGGAATAGGGTGAGTGCTGATGAATGGCGGTGAGTGTGGGTAAAGATTAGGGTAAAATTAAGGTTAGGATTTGTGTATGAAATTGGGAATTTTGGGATTAATTTAGATTTGATTAATTTTAATCAAATTAGGGTATAGAATGTTAATTTAAAATATTATTTGTTGTATTAAAATACCAATTGATTTGAAATCAAATTCTTTAACTGAATTTATAAGATAATAAGATTTATTTTCTTTATTCCTAAAACTTAAAGTATTAAATCATAGAAATATCAATTATTTGAATTAAATCACATAAAAATTCTTGTCATTCCATAATTACTAATTTTGTAATTTAAATATAGAAAATAATTCAATAATTAGAAAATTAGGTGAAATTCTAATTAATTATCAAAACCTGATTTAATTTTTGATTTAATTAGCTTTAATAAAATAATTTCTGAAAATAGAATTTCTAATGAATAAATGAATTGAAATTAATTCATAATAAGATTTATTTAAAAATTATGGGTCTTACAATAACTAGGATAGGATTTTCAGTTCTCATACCTTGCCAAGAGATTTTCTAATTATTAATTTATTTTTCTTGTCATTTAAATTACTTGTTCCTTATTTTAAAAACCCAAAACAAAATATACTTTTTCCATAACCAATAATAAATCATACCTCCCTGCAATTCCTTGAGAAGACGACCCGAGGTTTAAATACTTCGATTACAAATTTTATTGGGTTTTGTTACTTGTGACAACCAAATTTTTGTACGAAAGGATTCTCTGTTGGTTTAGAACTATACTTACAACGCGATTATATTTGTGAATTTCTTTACCGGAAAGAATCTAATCGTTCACTCCTCGCTGGTTATCTCCTTTATTTCTTGTGCTCCTTCCATTTATGCAAGCTTCCTCTCTATTCTCTAAGTCATTCCTGCCTTATAAAGCCTGACAACACTTAACGCACAGATCACGGTATCGAATGGTATAAAGGAGAATTAAAATACATAAATTAAAGACTTAGGAAGCAAGATTTCAATTATGGAATAAAACTATGAAAGAATTGTAAAATCATGCAATTTGTATGAACAATTGTGCAAAGGATTGATAAAAACCACTCAATTAAGCACAAGATAAACCATAAAATAGTGGTTTATCACTCTTCAAACAACAATAGCTATGCTCTTTGTCATTATTAAATAATGATTATAAAATATGGTACATATAAACTAAATTAAATTAATATCTTACATGGTCAAAAATAAATATAAGTTTATTTATTTTAAATTATTTTTTTTAAAATGCTTTTTCAAAATTAATTTATAATTTATTTTGAAAAATACATAGAAAATTTTTGTATATAAATAATTAAATTTGAGATAAATAGACCAAAAATATTAAAAATTAAAATTTATTAATTTAGAAATAATTATATATAAATAATTTTAAATGACTATTTTAAAATTTTTCAAGAACTATTTTGAGATTTTTTAAACTTTTTGGGAACTATTTTGTATTTCATCATATTGAATGATTTGTTCAGATTATACACATGGACACTTAATAATCACATGTGCGAGTTAGTGTTCCACATTAGCAGTCACCGCTAATGACTAATGGAGGACTGTATTGTCTAATGAAAATAAATGTTAGAGAATATTTTGTGTATTTTAAAATCTAAGAGACTAAAGTGTCCAATTTTAAAATTTCGGGACTGATATGGGTACTTTAACACCTTTATCATCAAAGGTTTTTCAACAATTTTATATGAAAAAAATGCAAAGATATAAGTTTACGTAATATTGGAAAGATTCTTCAACATCCCACTTCAAAAAATCAAAAATTGAAGAGCAAAAGAGAACATGCATAAGAAATTTGAAAATGGTGGAGGTTCTTGAACTCCATAGGTATCAAAATTCACAACTCGGATATTGGAACCAACGTCATCCAAAACTCGGAGCTCCATTCGATCGTTAAGTGAGTCATCATAGATCAAATCGGTGGCGTTGGCCTGAAGAAGATTAATCGACGAATGACAATGGTGGCCACAACCTACCTTGTGGTGTGAGCATCTTGATAGAACCCCAGAACAGAGGCTTTTCCCGATGGCATTCCACAGTACATAACAGTGAAACTCGACTCATCGTACTTGATCCCTACCTTGTTGGGGTTGACGACGATGAAGTGGAGTTGGATGGTGAGTGAAAGTTGCCGCTATGGTTGGGTCAGAGATAAAAAATGGTGTTATGCTCGTGTATTATAAAAAACTTACCTGTTGGAAATCGAATTGTGGCTTCTTGGGTTTGTGTGGGGTTTTAAGTTGATTTCCAAAAGCATTTTTTTTTATGGAAAAGAGTTGTAATTTCATTCAACTTGTAAACTCAAAATGTCAATCCATGTTAAATTTTGTACATGATAAGGGACATCCTCCATTCACACAATGTTTGGATTGATAAGAGCCAACTTTGCTAGTTCATGAGCAACTCTATTCCCTTTTCTTTTGACATGATTAAAAGCTATGGATCTAAAGCATCCTAGCAAAGAGAGGATATCAATAATGAAAGCACAAAAATAATTGTCATTTACTTTCTCTTGTTTTAAAGTATTCACCACTTTCAAATTATCACTTTTCATTATAATTTCTAGGAAGCAACATTTTTTTACCTAGTTTACTCCAATAAAAATTGCAAAAGCCTCAGTCACATGGGCCTGGAGACATTTGGGAGAGGCCCAGGTTGCTGATGTTTGGATGAGGCCTATATTGTCCCCTCACCATTGTACCAATTCTCCCATTACTACATTCATAAATTGTCGTAACCACATTAATTTTTGTTTTGTGGGTGGGTGGAGGTTTGCAGCTTTCCATTATTAGTTCCCTTTTATGTGAATTCAATGCTCTTCTCATTTTCGTCTCATTTGCTTTCCAAAGTTCTTCAACAACTTTTTAGCCCTTTTAACTTCTTCTATCAAAGCCTCCTTTCCCCTTAAAGATGAACAAATTTTTGGCTCTCCACAGTTGTTAAAGTAAGAAGTAGAAGAGTGATTGTTCTTTGCTCTCAAGTTTCTCCGTAATTTTGGTGATCCAATCTTTCAATTTCGTCTCTTGCATCGCCTCTGTTCTTAGTAAAAAGAATGACGCAAACTAAAATTTCTTCACATATACACACTCTTTGAAGATATGGGTTTCAGTCTATTTTCCATCGAAGCACCTTAAACAGATCGGAGAGTCGCTTACTCCTTACCGGCTCAAGTTCCTCTTTATAGGAAAAGATCGGTGGAAGAGGCGCCTTAGGAAATTGAGGATTCTTGGGGGTGCCTTTACTCACCACAAGTTTTTTAGATACTCTCCTTTTTACCACTATTACATGAGTTGTCTTATTGATGCTGCTATTGTGATTTGATTTTATGATAAGCAAGTTTAACATTGAATTCACCATCTCTAGCATTTTTCCATATGAACTTGTTTGACTATGATGTCTTTGGTAATGAGATTTCTAATATTTGGCTTGCTTCAAAGGGTACAAATAGCTGGTTTATTAACTCTTCATTCCACTCTTCATGTTCTGTTTAGATAAGTTTTGATAATGTTGAATCTGGTTCCAATACAGTAAGGGGGCTCTAGGGGTTTTGAAAAATTTTGCTTTGGAAGCCAGGGGTCCCTCCATATTCTTGCTTTCTTGTCATTCCCTATGCTCCACAACCTCTTCTTCCTAATATGTTTTTTTCTTGGCAAATACTCCTCCTTGTGTAGCTTGGAGAGTCTCTTAGTGCTGAGTTCAAGTAGTCCTTTCTTCTGTAGTATTTGCTGCTAATAATTTTTTTTATCTTATCCCATTTAACCCAGTAAATCTTCTTTTCTCTATTTTTTTACCACCAGTAAAATTGATTAATCATCGATTTAATGTGATGGCAGAGGTTACTTGGGATCTTGAAGCATACCATAATGTATGTTGAGATTGCTTCGGCCACTGACTTCACCAAAACTTCTTTTTCGGCTCTTAATAGCAGTTTCTCCTTCCACCCTTTGACTTTCTTCCATACCTTTTTTTGGACATAGTTAAAAATTTGTATTTTAAATCTACCCACAAAAGTTGGTAAACCAAGGTATTTCAAGTGTCTTTTCACACTTTAAAACCTAACCAATCCTGGATAATTATTTATCTATTTGCAGATACATTTTAGCTAAAAGACATCTCTAACTTTTTAGGTTTATGTGCTATCCATATGCATTTTGGTACGAGATTAAAGCATTTTTAACCTCTTGATAGATTGATCTGATGCTCTTGTGAACAAAATGCTATCATCGGCAAAAAATAGGTGGCTTATCTCCAAGCTTTCTGTCGCTAGTTTAATCCCTTGAATCTACTTTTGGTTTTGGCCCTTTGTCAACATTTTGGATAGGACCTCCGCACATAGTATGAACAAGTATGGTGAGAGGGGATCACCTTACCCCAATCCTCTCAAAGGATGAAAAATTTTGCTAGGATTTTTGTTTAGGAGTATCGAAAAAATATGCCGTGCTCACACATCTTTCGATTATTTTAACCCATCTTGTTGGGAACCCCATTGATGTCCACACTTCTCCCAAAAAAATTCACTCCACCCAATCATACGCCTTTTTCATATCCAACTTCATGCCCATGTAATCTTTATTTCCAACTATCTTCCTTTTCATGAAGTTGAAATTTTCAAAGGCTACAAGTCTGTTGTTTGTTATCAATCTTTGGGGTACAAATGCACTTTAAAAATCACCAATAATCTAGGGGTAGAATGCACTTTAGTCGATTTGCTATTGTCTTTGTGGCAATCTTGAAAATTACATTACATAGGGATATTGGTCTGAATTCCTTAGTATGTCTCGGCTTGTTTACTTTGGCGATCATGCAGATGTGGGTATGATTTAGGGGTTTTGGGTCAGCTCCTTCGTTTAGAATCTTCAAAACTGTCCTTATAATATATTCACCTACTATTGGCCACTTTTTTGATAAAACAGTGCTAGTATCCTGTCCGGCCCTGAGCTCTGGAATCCAGTATAACATCTTTCCTTTTGGCTTTCCTCCTAAAAAAACACAAAAATATCAGAAAATTAAATATAATAAATATTTACATATGACACTAAAAAGTACACTTACTCTTCTTCAGGCTTATTATATTGTTTTATCCTTCTTTTCGGTTGTTTTCTTTTTTTTTTCTCCTGCATTTCTTCTCTTCTAATAATATAAAGAAAAAAATTTGATTAAAAAACAGAATATATTTTTAAATAAATAGATAATTTTTCAATCTTACTCATAGTCAAAATTAGTCTCTCTTTCTAAAGATGTATCAATGTAACTGTTTTTTTTTTCTTTTTACCCTTCTTTTCTTATTTTTCTTATTTCAACTCTGATCTTTTTATCATGTCCTAAAACAGAAAGTTATTTAATTAGCATATTCATTTTAAAGAAATGACACCAAAATTTTAAAAAAATAATTTTTTTTACAAATATTTTATCATTTAATCCTTTGCCTCACGTTCAATCCTCTTAACCATCCTCTCCCTTGTCCAATGTGGTCCTGGTGTTATATCTATTAATGTGTCAATAAATTTTAATTCATAAAAATATATAATCATTAGTACAAAAAGACACCCATCAACTATATATTTGTTCTTATTCTTGTGACTTATGATTCCTTTGATGAGGAAGTTGAGCATATGAGTAGCCCAATTCAATTCTCATATGGTGTCTACATGAAAAATTGCTGGTGTATAAACTGAAAAAATTTTGTTTATTATTGTTGGCAATAAAAAACACTTCTGGATGAAGAGAATGAATGTTCTCTTGAATTTCAATTGATTTTCATCTTCATCCAAACTCATTTCCATCGAAGACTTTGTCAAAAATGACAAAGAAGAATTTTTGAAGCTTTCAACAATTTGCTTTTGCTCCTTATAGATGTCTTTATAGATAATTTTCTCTGAAAAATAATCCCTTACAATAGTACCAAAATAGGTTAATAACATAAAAGTAACGTAAAATTAATTCTAAAATTTGATTGATAGAATATATTATAAAAAAATTTACTAGTTACATTTAAACCAAGGGCATCCCTTATCTTTGGCAAGGGTGATCTTGATTTTTTCATACTGTGTGTCCAAGGAGCTTTTATATAAATCAAAGGAATAAACTAGTTCCTTCGAAAGCTTGTGTCACATTTAAGTTTGGGATATGTCTCAAAGCATCAAATTCTAGTTCGTCCACAATAATAGCTTTCTTCTCTTCACTCATATTACTGAATACGTCAGATATTTTTGTCGAGCACCGCAAATCGTGAATTTTCTATAAATAATTGAAAATTATGTTATATAATATATTTATACAACAAAAATAAAGTTGTTTCACGTATATATGCTTACATCATATGTGGATGCCTTCTTCTTGGAGATGCTTTTCTCAGCAACTTTTTTTATTGTAATTTTGGCAGTAAAGAAAAAAAATTTGGTTAGTTAGTAATAGCACCGCACAGCATTTTAACTCAAAATGCACCGAAATTACTTAATGATAACGGCATACAAACTTAGTACAAAGCAATTATACAAACAAGATTCAATCATCCAAAAAACACATCCAAATTAATTTTAAATCTAGAAAAATGATCAATATGAGTTAGATAACATTAAAAGGACTACAACTATCTTGGATGAACTAATTATATCAAATATAAGTTAATGATATCAAGTGCACCTTATTTTAACTCAAAATGTACCGAAATTACTTCATGATGATGACATACAAACTTAGTTCAAAGCAACTACACAAAATAGATTTAATCATTCAAAAAAAATACATGCATGCAAATTTTAGTCATAGAAAAGTCATCCATATGTGTTAGATAACACCGACATAACACAGTTATCACAAAATCAATAATATTTACGATTTTTTTTTGTTGAAAATTTGAACTTAGCACTGAGAGTTTCTCCGAGTTTTCGTAGAAATTTTGAGAGAGGAGTCGTTTGAAATTTCTATGTTGAAGTTATGATGGGTTTAGAAACCATTTTTTGTATAAAAGAGTATATTATGCAAAACTTACTGAAGCGCATGTGTAACACTCTCTCACTGATAAAATTAGTTTTTGTTAAGTTTGAACCAATTAGAGTTAGTTGCCAAAAAAATTTAGATAAATAACATAATTGTATAAATTAATACAATTACTAAATGTATCAATAATTTAAAAAAATTATTTTATCTTTTAAATAAAGATAATTTAGAGAAATTAATTTTGTCATTATTACTTTAAACTTTTACATTCATTTTCTATCCACATTTGGAATGAAAAATTTTTAACTATTCATATTTTTCACATATTTTTTCTTTTCAAACAATAAAAAAAATAGCCTTTCTTTTTCCTTCTTATTTTCCCTTCCTCTATTTTTTTCTCCAAACAACACAAACCCTTAAAAGATAATTTAATCATCCATTTAATTATTCAAAAATAGTTATAATGGGAATTTTTTTAAATAAATAAAATAAATATTTTAATTATGCATATACGTATTTTTGAGAGTATTAACATATTTTCACAATAAACGTTTACAGTGTGAATGAGATAAGGCACATTGGCACCTATAAATAGAACTCGTTGACAGCACTCCTGACCCCACTCATTACCCACATTTCTCTCATTTCTCTCTTCCTCGGACCATTTATTGATATTCCTGAGTTCTCGGGATATTATGACACATAACCCTGACATCAATCCTCTGAACGCTAGCTAGCACATTGCGGGAGCCATCGACATTGAGGTTGGTGTTATCTTTTATCATTTAAATTAATAATTATTTGCGACATACTTAACTAGTGAACTTTTATAAAGTTAGTGTTTTAATACATGAATAGACTGAATGATGTTAGGTAACACAGAGTAGGTTAGTTGGCAAATAGGGATTAAGACATTTATAAGTATTTATAAATTGTACTGATGGATACATTTGTTCAATTTAAAGAAATTATTTTACTCATAGTGAAAGCTAAAAAACTAGTTAGTTTGATTTTATTAGTTAATTTTTTTGTTTTGAATTCGGGAAGGATTTTTAAGTACTATTTTTTATGTTGTTTATTATGTTGTAATGTTTATTTGTGTTACCTTTTACATATTTTAGAATAGCTTTGAACATCCTAGAGAGAAGTTAGTTTGAAGTAGAATATTTACAAAACTTTTTTCTTTTAAACAGAGACCTCGCCCTTTATTGCCTAAGCGGGTTAGTCACACATGGGAGTACGTGGAGGAGCTCTTAGGTGCCAGACCGCCCCTTCCGCCACCGCAGTAGGGTGCGTAGAGGAAGGAGTCGTTTAGTATCAAGATGACCTGGCTCTGGGACCGAGTCTAGCACATGCCAGCGAACCACCAATCCAACCACCATTTGACAGTACACCAGGTGTCACATCATGCTGTTGATCGGTGGTTACCTGATGACCGACAAGTCCAACAATCAAGTGCACATCGACTTTGGGAGGTGCAGCGGTCTTTCGTGGGGGTCCACTATGCTTGCATAGACATACCATTCCTTGTGCCAAGCATCACATCGTGATACCACGGATATAGCCGGCTGCATACCATTGCTTATGTCATGGATATACAACAGGCTTCCACAGTGGTGTCTTGAGGACAGGTAGATTCCGATCTTTTCACTAGCAGTGAGGTAATTATTTTTGTTTTGAGATTTTGTCGATTTCTTTTATTCAATTCAGGTTTTACCTATACAGATTGACACAATTCCATTTTTTTGTTTGTTATTAGGTTGATAGGGATGTCCCAGCAGACTAGGGACCACCATGCATAGAGGGTCCTTCGATGGCATATGTCGTTAGATCGGCTCGCTTTGGAAGAGGTATACCCATATGCTTTACTTTGTTAAATGTCACATGTTTTCATATGTAGTGAATTGCTTCTGACGCGCCTATAACACTGTGTATTGTAGCTTCGTTGGATGTCGTATGCTGAACTCCAGCTGCAAGACATTACTACGGACTGGGTGAGGTCTGCTGGCGTGTCGGGAACTTGGTTGTCTGTCGTCCCACTTGTGTGCTTTAACATTTTGGAGTTTCACTAGCCCGATCAGGTGAAGCGCCATTTTGAAGGTGAGCAGACAGTGCCAGTCAATCCGGTTAATGTTGACAGGTTTCTCACCAGTAGGGTCAGACATCTGTCTGGGGAGAATGTGCTTGATGATCCCAGACTTTCATCCCTCCCTGACGACGTCCAGCCCAGTATGCCTAGGGAGGATACGACCAGAAAACCTTGTCAAACTAACTGCAGTCAAGAACCATCAAGTGTCCATCATAGTACGATACTGCACTAAAGTCACATACCGTGCCAGGACAACAACTTTGCAATGCTTGGGACAATCGCGACACCTTGCTATATGACTCCTCCCAATCACCATATATCTGCACAATTGCCTTTTGTTTTGTCATCCAAATCTTCCTATACGATGGCTTGAAGTGATAGCTCTGTCTCACTGTACTTTGTATAATAAGGATGGAAACTGATGGACTTGACTATATACAGGGCAAGATGAGTCTGCATATGAAGTTCCAACTATCGATGATCTTGCGACATGGTAGGGCTAGACACGTGTTTGGTTTGCCAAATTCACACACCTCTCTAATGATTTTAAGTATAATCGAATTAAAATCTAACCAAAATAACAACAACGATTGTAACAACAAAGTAAAATTCTATAACACTCACCAATATCCCAGATTCTGTCGAAGGGTGACACGGAGACTCCAAGGACAACAATCAATGAATTGCTGGCATCGTATGTATGGTACTTTATCCGGTCCGACTCAACTACTCAATACTTGACACTTCGCCAAATTCTGTAATTCTTCACGCCTTGTAGCACTGCCTCTCTGCTCTTGAATCTGTGACCAACCCTAAACTCGACACCACTATCCGTGTTATAATTGTCGGCTCCCATATTCGAGTACGGAGTTTCCTCATGCACTGCATCTAAATCCAATGTGTGGTAGTGGATGGGCACAAATGATAACTCTGGAATTAGAAGTAGAGCAAGCAAAAGGTATCAAATTGATCCACCAATGGGAGTCTCTGGTATGAACTCATCTTGGTCATCATCCTCAAATGAACCACATCCGTGACTATCAACAACGTACTCTTCGTTAGATTTCTCATCCTCAACGTCCATGTTCTACACTGGACTAGCACAGTGCAACGGATGTGGTGCGAGAGAAAGGTCATCTGGTACAAAGTTCGAGGTACCATTACCACCGCCACCAACGTCACGAACCTCCGTTGAAAGTTTCATCACTTGTTCAACCATAATTCTCCCGTGCACATCAAACATAAGGTGCACATGCTCATCGCCATCAAGCCAAAACACCCCATTTTCCATCAATGCTACCATCCCATACCCAACTCGACCAACCTCTTTTCTCTCCACACCATCGACGTGTGTCAATATCATACTCTTTAGCTCGGACAATGAATTTGTTCTTCGACTTCGGAACAGCGCTGGACTCTCGAACTCAAATATAACTCCGTTGTCACTATTTCTCATCTGACAGTTGGGATACACTATCACAACAAAAAAACTACTGCCACTGGACATTTTTTCTAAGTTTTTGGAAGAAAAAGAAGAATTTGTTGTGATAAGAACAAATGAGGTGGATGACCATCATTTAATATAGACGGTTCATATTTTACAATGTTGAAGGTTGAAGATATCAAGGGAGAATGAATTTAATGATAGTTGAAAAGGAATACCTTTTGTATGTATAAATAGAGGAAGTGAACGTCTGAAACAACCCACGTCAATAATAACAACCTTCTCTCTCTTTTATATTCTCTCTTTCTTTATTTTACAAGTATTTTGAATACTTTTCTCTCTTACTCTTATATATATAATATTAGTAAATATATTAATCATCTCTATTATATTGAGATAGTAATTATGGTGAATATTATTAGTTAATTACACTTCCTTATTTATTTATTTATTTTACAACACGTTATCAGCATGGGACTCTGATCAAATTTTTAGAAGACTCAGGTAACAAATTTTCATTATGTCGAAGCTCTCTCATCTTGAATTTAATGCTCTTGATATATTTGGAAACAATTATTTATCATGGATACTAGATGTTGAAATCCATCTTGATTCAATGGATCTTGAAGATACCATTAAGGTTGAAAAATAAGACATCCCAGAAGGATAAACCCAAGGTCATGATCTTCCTTCGTCGTCGTCTTGATGAAGGATTGAAAAATGAATATCTCACATTAAAAGATCTTGCAGATCTGTGGAAAGATCTTGAAGAAAGGTACAATCATCAAAAGACGATGATACTTTCTCAAGCCCGATATGTTAGAGAAAACTTTCTCGATCTTCCATGCCTCGAATGTTCTCCTGCAGCAGCAGTATTGAGAAAAATGATTTAAAAAAATATTTTGAGCTAATTTCTTACCTTCTTGTTGCTGAACGCAATAATGAGTTGCTCTTAAGAAATCATGAAGCGCGCCCACCTGGCACCGCCCCATTTTCTGAAGCAAATGCGACAAATCATAACCCTAGAAGAGGTAAATGGCAAGGTTTTGGTAACAAGAAGAATTATGGAAGGAAAAGGAATTATGTTCACAAGAAAGGATCTCACCAGAAGTGGGATAAAGAAAGGAACAATGGGCAAAATAAATCAATTGAGGATAAATGTTTCTGTTGTGGTGGAAATGGTCATTGGGCACATACCTGTCGTACCCTAAGGCACCTAGTCGATCTTTATCAAGCATCTTTGAAAAAAGACAACAAAGAAAAGGAAACAAATTTTGTTTCAAATGATGTTGAAAATTCCCCCACTCATTATGATGTATCTGATTTCTTTGAGGATTCAGAAGGAAATATTGGTCATTTGATCAATGATGGAATAGTTTAATGTGTGTGTTTGTTAAGCATTCATGTGAATAAATAATGTAAGAAAATTCTTGTTAAGTTTGATGCATTTGAATAAGTGTCATATATATGAATAATGTTTGATAAAATATTTATGTTTATGAATTTCAAAATTGCTGAATGTGCCAAGATAATAATAATAAAATTTTTAGTATATACTATACTTCCTAGAAAAATATTTTCAATCAAGAAAATAATTTTACTACGCAAATATTTCTACTCATTTTATTATTATTTGTCTTTGGAGAGAATAGTAAGGACATATAAAGAAGATGTATGCCTTGTGGATAGTGCAAGTTCGCACACCATTCTCAAAAGTAATATATATTTTACCCATCTTGTGCCAAAAGAAGAATATGTTAATACTATTATTGGCTCAGGCAATGTGATAGAAGGCTCCGGAAGAGCTATAATTTTGTTTTCTGGAGGAACAAAATTCATAATAAATAATGTACTATTATCTACCAAGTCTCTGAGGAACATGTTGAGTTTTAAAGATATTCGCCGAAATGGATATCATATTAAAACAATGAATGAGGAAAATTATGAGTACTTATATATCACAACCCATGATTCAAATAAAAAGATTATATTAGAAAAGCTACCCCCACTTTCATCTAGGTTGTATTATACTAGAATTAGTGCAATTGAATCACATGCCATTGTAAATCAGAAGTTTACTAGCCTAAATGATTTCATAACTTGGCACAACCGATTGGGTCATCCGGGAACAACCATGATGTGGAGAATTATTGAAAACTCCCATGGACATTCACTAAAGAACTAGAAGATTCTTAAATCTAATGAATTTTGTTGTGCTGCATGTTCTCAGGGAAAGTTAATTTTAAGGCCATCACCAGTAAAGATTGGATTTGAGTCCCCTGAATTCCTAGAAAGCATTCAAGGCGATATATGTGGACCTATTCATCCACCATGTAGATCTTTTAGATATTTTATGGTCCCAATAGACGCATCTTCGAGATGGTCACATGTGTGCTTATTGTCTTCTCGCAACCTAGCGTTTGCGAGATTACTTGCTCAAATTATTCGATAAAAAACACAGTTTTCAGAAAATCCAATCAAAGCAATTCGTCTTGATAATGCTGGTGAATTTACTTCCTAAGCCTTTGATGCATATTGTATGGATAATGAAATAAGTGTTGAACATCCAGTAGCTTATGTTCACACACAAAATGGGTTAGTAGAATCACTTATTAAATACCTCCAATTGATTGCTAGACCCTTACTTATGAGAACAAAACTCCCAATTTCATCTTAGAGGCATGCTATTTTACATGCTGCAACACTTATTTGTTTGAAGCCAATGAGTTACCATCAGTTCTCTCCTATGCAATTAGCTTTTGGCCAACAGCCAAATGTTTTCCATTTAAGAATATTTGGGTGTGCGATATATGTTCCCATTGTACCACCTTCTAGCACCAAAATGGGACCCCAAAGAAAATTGGGGTATATATTGGATATGATTCTCCCTCTATAGTGAGGTATCTTGAGATACAAACTGGAGTTGTATTTAAAGCCCGGTTTACGGATTGTTATTTTGATGAATCAAAATTTCCAACATTAAGGGGAGAGAATAAGCTTCCTGAAAAGGAACTTAATTGGAATGCATCATCCTTAATGTATTTAGATCCTCGATCAAGGCAATATGAACTAGAAGTTTAAAAGATTATACATTTGTAAAGAATAGAAAATGAATTGCCTGATGCATTTTTTGATATGAAAAGGATTACTAAATCTTATATGCCAGCTAAAAATGCTCCGATTCGAGTTGATGTCCCAGTCGGACAAATTACCACCGAAGCAAATTCACACCAGAAGCGTGGCAGGTCTGTCGATTCCAAAGACAAAAATCCTCGAAAAAAAAGAGGTAAATACTATTCCTGTTGAAAAAGACATAGAAAAGACACCCGCAGTTGTCCAAAATTCTGATATAGTTTTAATGCCAGAAGATGTTCAGGTACCTGAAAATTGTGAAAATGATGAGATCTCGATAAATTATGTCTTTACAAGAGAGAAATGTGATCAAAATAAGACAATTGTCAATGAAATATTTGCGTATAATATGACATTAAATATCATGCATGAAAGTAAGGATCTTGAGCCAAAATCAGTCGAAGAATGTCGACAAAGAAATGATTGGCCAAAATGGTAAGAAGCCATGAAGGCTGAGTTAGACTTACTTGCAAAACGTGAAGTCTTTGGACCTGTAGTCCATACACCAGAAGATGTAAAACCTGTTGGATACCGATGGGTATTTGTGAGAAAACGAAATGAGAAAAATGAAGTTGTACGCTATAAAGCTCGACTTGTAGCACAAGGTTTTCCACAAAGGCCTGGTATAGATTATGAAGAAACATATTCCCCTGTAATTGATGGAATAACATTGCATTATTTGGTCAGTTTATCTGCATATCATAAACTAAATATGCATTTAATGGATGTGGTAACAGCCTACTTATACAGCTCACTAAATCGTGATATCTATATGAAAGTCCCTGAAGGACTAAAAATAACTAAACCATCCAATGAATATTTACAGGGATTATACTCAGTCAAATTGCAAAGATATTTTGGTCTGAAGCAATCTGGACGAATGTGGTATAATCGTCTTACTGAGTATTTGGCCAAAAACGAATTCAAGAATGATGATATTTGCCAATGTTTTTTCATAAAGAAATCTGCATCTGGGTTCATTATAATTGCTATGTACGTTGATGATTTAAGTATCATTGGAACTCTTGAAGAGATTCCAACAATTATAAAAAACTCTAAAAGAAGAGTTTGAGATGAAAGATCTTGGAAAGTCTAAATTTTGTCTCGGCCTGCAGATCGAGAATACAAAGAATGAGATCTTTATTCATCAAATAACATACACAGAAAAGATCTTGAAGAGATTTTATATGGATAAGTCACATCCGTTAAGTACCCCAATGATCGTAAGATCTTTGGATGTGGAAAAGGATCAATTCCGTCCTAAGGAAGAAAATGAAGATATTCTTGGTCCTGAAGTACCATATCTTAGTGCCATATGAGCGCTAATGTATCTTGCTAATAATACAAGACCCGTTATATCATTTGCTGTGAATTTACTAGCAAGATATAGTTCCTCTCCAACCAGAAGACATTGGAATGGAATCAAACAAATTTTTTGATATCTTCATGAAACGATTGATATGAGATTGTTTTATCCATATGGATCAAAGTCACAATTAGTTGGTTATGCTGATGCTGGATGCTTGTCTGATTCACACAAAGAGAGATCTCAAACAGGATACTTGTTCACATATGGTGGAACAACTATATCATGGAGGTTCACAAAATAGACGATTGCGGCAACATCCTCTAATCATGCTGAAATATTAGCGATACATGAAGTTAGTCGCGAGTGTTTTTGGCTCAGAAGTTTGATCCAATATATTATATCATCATGTGAACTAATTGATCATAAAATAGCTCCAACTGTCCTGTTTGAAGATAATACAGCATGCATTGCTCAACTTAAAGGCGGATATATCAAAGGAGATAGAAGAAAACATATTTCTCCCAAATTCTTCTTCACTCATGATCTTCAAAATCAAGGGACAATTGATGTCCAATAGATCTGCTCAAGTAACAATCTGGCAGATTTACTCACAAAGTCACTCCCAAAATCCTCCTTTGAAAGATTGGTACATGAGATTGGGAGGCGCTGATTTCGAGACATTAAATGATGTTAACAAGAGGGGGAGACTGTATTCTTTTTTTTTTTTTGAACAAGAGAGCTCAACACAATATAGTGGAGCGTCAGGCAACCAACATGTAGCCATGATCATAACGGAACATAAAACAAGTAATTAAACTACCCCTGATGTCATCTCCGGTATTGCCATCAACAACAAAAGGGGTCCACACTACTCCACTCTCTGTAATTGGTCAAGGATCTTTGAAACACCTCTTCTAGACCACCATCTTTGGAATTAAAAATCTGCCTATTCCTCTCTAGCCAGATATTCCAAATAACCGCAAAGAAGCATATCATCCACTTGTTTCGCTCCTCTTTCCTGTTTACAACGCCTGTCCAACTCTCAAAATGTTCTTTTAATGAGCCCGGAATAGACCACGCTCTCCCGAAATCAGAAAACCATTGACACCATATCTGCCAAGTAAACTCACTATCCAGAAACAAGTGGTGAATATATTCAACATCTCTTTTACATAACATACATATGTTGTCCCCATGACTAATTATTCCAAACCTAAGTAGTCTTTCTTTAGTATTTACTCTTCCAATCAGAACAAACCATTGGGTTTTTCCCATTGGGTTTTTTCCATTGGGGGAGACTGTATTCTTTTTTCCTTGGTCAGGTATTTTTTCCATTGGGTTTTTCTTGGCAAGGTTTTTAATGAGGCAATCCCCATCACAAAGGATATTGTACTATTTTTTCTTCACTAAAATTTTTTTCATTCGGTTTTTCTTTAGTAAGGTTTTAATGAGGCATAATCCTAAGGTCATCCAAGGGAAGTGTTGTGATAAGAACAAATGAGGTGGATGGCCATCATTTAATATGGGCAGTTCATATTTTACAATGTTGAAGGCTGAAGATATTAATGGAGAATGAATTTAATGATAGTTAAAAAGGAATACCTTTTTTATATATAAATGGAGGAAGTGAACGTTTGAAACAACACACACCAATAATAACAACCTTCTCTCTCTTTTATATTCTCTTTCTTTCTTTATTTTACAAGTATTTTGAATACTTCTCTCTCTTACTCTTATATATATAATATTAATAAATATATTAATCATCTCTATTATATTGAGATAGTAATTGTGGTGAATACTGTTATTTAATTATACTTCCTTATTTTATATTACCTCTTTTTTATTTATTTATTTATTTTATAACAGAATTGATAATTTTGTGAAAAATACCAACGATTTGTCGATCCTCTTATAGATGTTTGATTTTTGTCCAATTATATTATATTTATTGTATAAACAACCTGATTTATCATATATCTTGTTTATCGTGTAAACGAAATAAAACATATTGTAAAAATACATAAATATTCTAAAAAATAAGTATATGCGTAATTAAAATATTTATTTTATTTATTTAAAAAAATCTGTTATAATGGTCGATAAATTTACTATGCATTTAAAAATTTTACTACTAGTAAGTTTAATATTTACTTAACTAAACCCTTGGAAAAATAGTTAAGGACCCACGTTTTTTGAGTTTTCTACTCTCTCACTCACTCTCTTGTTCTTGCCTTCTTGGAGTTAGAGACTCCATAACAGTGCCAGCTCTCCACTTTCTCTCACCCTCTTCATTCCCCCTCTTCCATTCTGCGTCTGCGACCAACAAGCTCCACCAAGCCGCCGGACTGCTATCCTGCTGTCGATCTGGACGCCGCCGAAGGGACAGCTCGCCACCGATCTGTACGCCACCGCTCGGAGCAGATAACTGCTGGTCAGACCGCCTTCGGACAGAGCCACTGGGATCTTCTGCCTGCAGGCCGTTCACTCCAACAGAGAGAGTTCGTGGCTGTCAACCTATCCAGGGAGCTCCATCCCACCGACAACGTAAGTCTTGTCCTTAGGTTTTCGTTTATTATTTTTTTCTTTTTTCTTTTTCATTTTATTTTAATTTTCCTTTTCAGCTCTTGTCTTCTTCCATATCTTCTTTCTTTTTTCTTTTTCAATTAAAAAAATATGTGGCAAACGCGAAACTTGAACCCAAAGAAAAGTTGCAATGGTTAGGAACTTAGGATACCTTAGTTTCTGAATGTTAGCTTCCAGAACATTCTTCATGTTTGGAAGAAAAAGGAGAGCTTATGTTTCAATGAGCTTATGAACCTTCATTACATCGAAAGAATTACTTGTTTCTTTCATTCCTTTTTTTTCGTCCATAATCTCCTTTTGCTTTCTTCATTTCATTCTCATTTTTCTTCTTCTACGTTTGTGTCTGTCTCTTCCCCTCTTGCTTATTATGCTGCCCACTTGAAAAACACTTCAGTGGAGGTCATGCTGTTATTGGTAAGGATCTGTTGTTACAAATTTACAATATTGGGTTTAGAGCTAAATACCTTCACCAAATCAGACCTATTTGAGTCTGATTTCAATTCTATAGTTGAATTCTAATGTGAGTTCATTCCTTCTCTTATATTGATTCAAAAATAGGGAATTTAATTCAGTTTCATTCTCGGGTTTCCAAAATCCTTGTGAGGGATTTGAATTCCCATGTGTTTTTTTCGCCGTAGTTGCTGTTGAAACTTGAAACCACTTTATAGTGGCCAAGTAGCTTTGAAAAGTGAAATGTGACTCTCAACAACGGGAATTCCCTGTCTCTCTCTCTTTCTTTGACTGGTATACAGTATTTTTCTGTGTTTTGCTATGCTAGGAACCTGTTTCTCCACCCGAATCACTCTGCTCGATATCTTTTCTTTTCTTTTCTTTCTGGAGGTTTAATCTTCCAAATACCCCATAACATCGAGTAAGCTATTCTTGGCTTATTTCCTTTTATGGCTTGGCTTGTTGCTGAAAATTTGCTGCGATCTTTTTTACATAATTATTTTTCTCATTTGATTTTCCATTTATGTTCAAGTATTTTTGTTTTGGTGGTTGTTGAAGTAAGCAAGTGTTTGTAAATATGTGCAAAAGGTTAAATGTAATATAATCGGGCATAAAGTAACAAATAAAAAGAAAAAAAAGAATGTGAACATCTTCATGCCTAAACAGCATCATATGACCAAAGTATGGGCGAGGTTCCCAATTACCTTTGCCAGTTCGTAGCTAGCTCTCTCTCTCTCTCTCTCTCTCTCTCTCTCTCTCTCTCTCTCTCTCTCTCTCTCTCTCACAGACCGTGAGGGGTGCTTTCAATTGTGTAGTTCAAACTTCCAACATTGATTTTTACAGAAGTTAATTGTTCTTATTTAGAGATATCTGACCCGTTATTCTTTTAAAGAAAAGAGTAATTTGATTATAATAAGTGTTGTGCAGATCATTTTGATCCCATTGTAATATCTCCACTAAGATACATTGTCATTCTTGAATATGGAGTAGAGTTGCAATAGAGTTGGAAATAGGTGACAAATCTACCAAATCTGTTAAAGTCATTGTTTCATTGATATTTAAATTTACAAATTGCTTCAGGGTTTTTGAGTTAGATAGCCACAAATCCGGGCTGTATATTTTGTTTAAAGTCATTATTTGCTTTTATTTCTCATGTCTCTCTCATAATTTTTTTTTCCTTGTGTGTTCTGTTTCAGGTGGTTAAACTCATCTTTTCTTGTTTGGTTGTTGTAATCTATTTGTAAAGGAACTGGTAGGAGAGGATGGAAAGTGATGGTATGGAGCATCTTGTTGATGACAAAAGTGATGGTATGGAGCATCTTGTTGATGATGACAAAGGTGATGGTGTGGAGCATGTTGTTCATGATAAAAGTGATACTATGGAGCATGCGGATGATGATGATAGTGATGATTCTAGTAGTGACAGCGGTGATGATGATTTACAAGAGGATCAAGGTAAAGGGAATGATGTAAGTCACATGGAGGAGGCTACCATGTTTAAGAATAAAGCCGAACTGAGTAAAGAGGAAGTTTTGAAAATGGTGTTCGATACTCATGAAAAGGCCTATGATTTTTATGTGAGTTATGCTAAGTGTGTTGGATTTAGTGTCCGGAAAGGAGACGTGGCTCGTGATGATGATGGCAAATTGATAAGACGAAGATTTGTATGCAACAGGCAAGGCTTGAGAGACAAAAAGCATTACATGAGAATTGATAGAAAAAGGGATCAGAAACCAGAGACTAGGACGAATTGTCATGCAATGTTGAGTATTTACCTTGACAACCACACCTCAACTTGGAGAGTGAGAACCTTTGAAAAAGGCCACAACCATGAGCTAGCACCCGCTGGATTTGATTACATCGTGCCAAATACTCGTCGGTTAACAACTGCAAAAAAGGCACAAAGTGATGGTATCCGCATACATGGGTTCCTAACATTTCAAATCATGGGTTTTATGGTTGGTCAAGCTAGGGCTTTTGCTGGAGTTGAATTCTCAAAGGACTTGTACAGTTACATTGATAAACAAAGATGTCCTAAGATAGTTGATGGTGATGCACTTGCAGCTATTAGCTATTTGCAGGGTAAGGCTGATTCTGATCCGACGTTGTTTGCTAGGTACACCACTACAGATGATGATCAATTGGGAAACTTGTTTTGGGCTGATGGCTTAAGTCAAGTTGACTATGAGTACTTTGGGGATGTGGTTGGACTTGATACAAAATACAAAGAAAGCATGTACCACAGACGCTTAGTTATCTTTTCTGGTACTAATCATCATCGACAAACTTGTATTTTTGCATGTGCCTTACTAGGTGATGAGCGAGCTGACACATATAAATGGGCATTGGAGAATTTCTTAGATGCAATGGAAAAGAAGCACCCAAGTGCAGTGGTAACTGATGATAATGAGGCCATGAAAGAGGCAATTCAGGTGGTGTTCCCAAATGCTACCCATAGGCTATGTGCTTGGCATCTTCAAAAAGGTGCAGCATACAACATTAGGGATGCTGAATTTGTTGAGGCTTTCAAGAAATCTATTTATACCAACTTTGATCCTGATGAGTTTGAGGAGTATTGGCGTAACATGATACAAAAGTTTGAGGTATGTGACAGTATGTGGGTAGAGGAGACATATAAGAAGAAGGAAATGTGGGCCACGACTTACCTTCGTGATAAGTTCTGTTCTGGACTAAGAGCATCATCACGATGTGAGGGCTTAAACCCATTGATGAAGAAATATATCAAGGCAAGGCACAATATACTCGAATTGGTCCAACACTTTGAGCTTGCATTGAAGGAATTTAGGAACAATGAATTGGTAGCAGAGTTCAATTCCATGTACAATGAGCCTGTTTTGACAACTGCATTAGAATCAATTGAGCGCAAGGCTGCTAAAGTGTTTACGAGGGAAATTTTCAAAGAAGTGCAAAAAGAGTTAGAAGGGGCTGCTTTACTATTTGTTGTTGGATGTGAAAACCTTTCAACGACTGCCACGTTTAAATTGACTAAGTATGGCAAGCCTGGTTGGGAATACAAGGTGACATACGACAGAGAATCACAGAAATTTGAATGCCAGTGTTGCCTATGGAGTACCCATGGCATTCCCTGTAGTCACATATTTTGTGTTATGATTTATGAACATATTGCAGAATTACCCGAAAAGATGATTCTTAAAAGATGGACTCAAGCTGCAAAGTCTTTTAATGAGCTTCCGGATGAAGAAGATGAGGTGAATGATAAAAAGTTCTTGTTTCGTTATGGTGCATTATGTGCTGCAAGTAATTGGATGTCATTTCTGGCAGCAAGAAAATTGCATAATTTTCTTGAAACAAAAGATGAAATTTATAAAATCACGGCTAAGCTAGAGCATAAAGGCTGTATGGTGGATACCAGATCATTTTCTATTCCCAAGAATACCATGGATGACACGACCAAGGGTGCATCACTAACTTATAAGAATGGTAAGAAGCGGCGACGTTGCAAAGCTTGTAACAAGATGGGTCATTCAAAGTCTAGTTGTCCAAGGGTCAAGGACAGAAGGTCTCGAGGAGATGATCTCAGTTCGTCTTCAATGTCAGATAATCCTCGAAATGCGGGTCATGCCACAAATAGCGCAGTGGATCCTCCAAATACTGGTCCTGCAACACATAACACTCTGGATGATCCTCCAAATGCAGGTCCTGCAACAAATAACGAGGTGAAGTACTAACTACCTTGCTTTTCTGACCAAGAACTATCTTGGTTATAATTAGTTATTTATGGTTAATAGTAGTTGGATTTAGTCAAAAGCTCTGTTTATTGATCTTTATGTTTTTAGTTTTATATTGATTGTTGAGCTTTATTGTATATTAGGTAGGGCACCCTCCAACAGACTCATCAACCGCCATGACACAATCGCTAGCTGTGAATCATGCATCTGCAGCCTCTCGATTCGGGGTATGGGGACCCCAATTTCTTCTTCCTGGTCCTGGTCAACCATGCTTTGCTGCAAATATAGGTCACCAATACTATCTTGCAAATCAAGGTGCTAGATATTATCCCCTTGCTCCAGCCCAACAGCAATTTCTTAGACCTCAAGGTTTAGTGCAGCGGTTTGTTCCTCAAGGTGTATTACCCCAGCAATATGTCGGAGGTCCGAATCCTCAATTCCAAGGCTTAGCGCAGCAAAAACGTGGCAAAGGTCGTGCTCGTCGTTGATCATATCTTTAGGTATGGTTTTCAAAAGACCAAAAGTATCTGTGCTGGGGTTTATTATACTTATGTTTGGGTGATAATAATGAATGTTGATAACTTTGCAACATTTATCAGAAACATGGTTTGAAGTCTTGTTGAGAAATGTCACTAATCAAGGATGACAACATCACTCAGCATCAGTATTTCATTGGTTTGTGGTTTGAGTATAGTCTTCCTCCCATCCTCCCTGTGAATATATATGCAGCGTTTTGAACCTGATGATATGGGCATCAAGATGTAAATGCTGCATTCATCTATGATATAGCACGTACATATTTTCTAATCATCCCTAGTTTTTGTAGAGTCGGTTACTGACATTTGACACCTGATGGAAATGATTTGTAGGAAACTTAAAAATGGTTGCTTTTATGTTCTTGTGGAGGTTAACCTTGAACCAATTGAAAAGTGCAGAGGTATTGCGGTATTGTTCATATAAAGGACACTTTATTGGAGATACTATTTACTGTTTTTTCTTACACATTCATGTTAATTTTTAATGAATGGGGAACAGGGGATAGCAAATGGAGTTGTCGAGGGGGTTAATTTTCTCCCCAGTTATGAGAATCGAATTGGTAATTGACTCAAAGGATTGGGTTATTGGTTAGTGGTTCAATTATTAGATCATTGGTTATTTGGTTTAATAATTAGGGTATAAATATATAATTATATAAAATTTTATTCTATTTTTTTATATTAAGTTTTTTTTTTCAATTTTATTTTTGTATAACATTAATTATTATTTTTGAATTTTAATAATTCATTAATTAATGTATACTTATTAGATGCTTGAAATATTTATTAAACAAAAATATAATTATATAGAGAAAATATGTTGTGATTTCTGAAAAATATGTTTATTTATTTATTTATAATGTTCAATAAAGTTTAATTTGAGAAAAATTGAGTATAAAACTAGAATTAAAATTAATAATATATAAATTATTAATTGGAGGTTATATATATATATATGAAAACAAAAAGTAAATTGGCTTGGTAGTTGGTAGAGTTTGGGAACAAAAAGGTGGGGAACCAAGGTTAGAGCTTGTCCCTTGCATTTTGAAATTAATTCCAACATCCTCAACGTTGGAGCACCGGTGGACTTGCAGAACGTTACTTCCATGTTTCAGCTAGGTGTTGGTGAAGCCATGCGGATCTGCTGTCAAGTGGTTTATGATCGACTCGATTAGACTATCAGTCACTGATTTTTAGGTCAAATTGGCCTATTTGGTCTAGTTCTGAGAACATGGGCTCCCTCGACTTTTGTTTTCTCAAAAAATGTGGAGATTATTATTATTGTTATTGGGAATACTATATACCATTGGCATTGTAACAAGAATGGCCGACTCATTAATAAGGAAAGTTGGGCCATTCTTTAGACTTTAATAAATTTCTATTGTTCTTGCTTAGAAGTTATATCCGAGGTATATCTCAGTCGTTAACATGGAAGACGTCATATTGTGTTTTCCAATGATGATGAGTTATACATTGGACTGCATTGAATTATATCTCAGTGTTTGTTTACTCATCTCATAATCTTGTTGAAAAGTTCTTTTGGTGACCGGATTAGAGTCAAGAAAGCCTAGGGAGTGGATCTTCTCCAGTTTTTTCAATATTTGAGAGAATAAAGTGTGATTTTTCATCTTTAATTTTATAAATGGGACCAAAATATAAATACGAGAAAAAAAATAATAAAAAATAAGATTAAACACTAAATATCATATAATTTTTTTTTTTTCTGGGGAGGAACCATTCCCAAAAGCGTACACATTTCGAAGGAAGCAAGCTTCAACGAATATACTAGCATTTTCTGTCGGTATCCCTATCCGTTGAAGATAATAAATTAGGATATTCTTTGTGATGGGTTGAATTAAAATGGTAGAAACAACATTATTAAAATCGAATGTAGGGATGAATTGAATATGGTACTTGCTGAAAAGTTTAAGTAATTGGGGCTTAATAGGTCTATCCATCTATTTTTATTTTTATTATATAAAAATTAATACAAATTTATTATAGAATAAGTTTATGTCACACTAGTCTATAATTGTACAATGTCAGTAATTTTACATAAATGATAATTTTATAATTTTATAATTTAAAAAGATTATAAATTTCTATATAGTAATAATACTGTTCATATCCTGGTCCAAAATATAAGCCAGACTTAATGCAGTTCAAAGGCCCAATCCAGTAGGATAGTCTCATTCATGTATCCGACCTCTTCTAAGAGGTCAGAACATATTGAAACAGGCAGCTCACACTTATCCAAGTGAGTAATTGTCTCTCCAAATCTCTCACCTACTTCTAGAAGGGAGATCTTAACAACCCTAAAATAAAGGGATGACGGTTATCCACCATCAGAAGTGAAACTACTTCAACGGTGGTTATTGGCTCGTCTCCTATAAATATCCTGACATACTCATGTACATCTAAGTTCCAATACACTTAAACCTACTAAGACCCTTGCTGACTTAAGCATTGGAGTATTTTGCAGGTACCACCCCCACCTTCCCACATACAAGTTAGACGACGGTCACAGAACGTGAGCTAAGTCGTAATCTGCTCCATTGAGGATTTGGGCCTCACATACAAGCCCAAAATCAATCCAGTTTCAGGTAACCCTCGCAACATTGGCGCTGTTGCCAGGGACCTGGGAATCAACGTTCAATGGCGGACGACCAACGTGAAGACGGACACACTGCATCCGAGTCAGATCAAGAATATCAAGATATGGTCAATAACGACCAAGCACTAGTAGTACCTCCCCAAATGATGTAAGGACCGCATGGTGAGGGCCCCTCGAGTGTTCAAAACCAGAAGAGGATCCCCTCTGATGTTCACCAGCCGGAAAGGGAGGATTAGTCCCATTCTACTGACTTTATAGGGCTGCTACAAGGCCACCAAGGTTGACTCGAGCAACTAGAACAAGAGCTAGAGGGACAACACGAGGTGGAGAGGAGTTTGAGAAGAGAAATCAGGCGACGGAAGGAGTTGGATGGCAAACTCTCGAAGTTGGAATCCAATCTCCGAAATTAGAACTCTCGCGCGGATCGGGAGGATACCCTATTCGGGGGGGAGGGGAGGGGGGGAGAAAACCCATTCACTAAGGATGTCATGAGGGCTAGAGTTCCCAGAAAATTTAAAAGCCCTGACATGAACCTGTACGATGGGACAACCGACCCGAAGCATCACCTCAGCAATTTTAAAAGTCAGATGTACTTGGCCAACGCCTCGGATGCCTCTCGTTGCAAAGCCTTCCCGATGACCTTGACAAAAGCGGCTATGAAATGGTTTGATAGCTTGCCTCCTAGGTCGGTTACTAGTTTCGACGACCTCTCGTGTAAGTTTCTCACGCGATTCTCAATTCAAAAAGACAAGGTCAAGCATGCACCCAGTCTACTCGGAGTAAAACAGGAGGTTGGAGAACCCCTGAGAAACTACATGGAGAGATTCAACAAAGTGTGCTTGGAAATCTAAGACCTTCCTACTGAGGCAGTGATAATGGGACTTGTCAATGGCCTCCGACAAGGCCCCTTTTCCCAGTCTATATAAAAAAGGCATCCGACTTCCTTAAGTGATGTACAAGAACGAGCTAAAAAGTACATCAATATGGAAGAAAACGCCAGGTTATGGGAGCCGAGTTGGCGACCAGGGCACCCTCAACAGCTGAAAGAAAAAGAGAAGGAGCCCAAGAGAAAAGAAGAAGTCAGACCCGAGAAGCCCAGAAGATACTATACTTATACTCCGCTACGAGTTTCCTTAGTGGATGTCTATAGGGAAATCTGTCATACCGAGAAGCTTCCTCCTCCGCGTCCCATTAAAAATAAAAAAGGCGAAAGTCGTAACGAATATTGTGAATACTACAAACTGTATGGGCATTCCACAAATAATTGCTACGACCTAAAAAATGTGATAGAAAAGCGGCCAGGGAAGGTCGGTTGGATAGATATCTCATGAAAAGGTCGGACAATCATGGGAAAAAGGAAGAGAGATGAGGAAGACTGTGAACGGAAAGGTCTGCCCCCACAGACTCCAGAACAACACATTCATATGATATTAGGAGGATTTGATGGAGGGGGGCTGACCAAATCGTCTCGGAAGAGGCATTTGAAAGAAGTATACCAAGTCGGCAATAATGAACCCGACCTTCCCACAATCTCCTGCACAAGAGAAGATGGACAGGGGGATCATACCCGGGCACGACGACCCGGTGGTAATTACCATGATCCTTGCCAATGTTCACCTGCATAGAACATTGGTAGACCAAGGAAGCTCTGCCGACATACTGTTCAAATCGGTATTTGATAAGTTGGTATCAGAAGAAAAGGAACTAAAAGCCTATCCGGATACTCTCTTCGGATTGGGCAATGCTTCTATTATGCCATTGGGCTTCATCCCTCTATATACAACCTTTGGAAAGGGATTGAGATCCAAGACTTTAAACATCGACTTCATTGTCGTCGATGTGACGTCGGCTTATAACGCCTGATTGGAAGGACGACCTTAAATCGATTAGGAGCGGTCGTCTCCACTCCTCATCTTTGCATGAAGTTTCCAACGGAAGATGGAATTGCCACCATCAGAGGAGATCAAATTTTGGCAAGAAAATGTTACAATGAAAGCCTGAACCTCATAGAAAAGGGCAAAGAGGTCAATGCAATTGAACTCGGAGGAGTTCGAGGAAAGGACGAGCTACGACCCTAACCTTGAGGGAAAATAGAGGAGGTCCAGATTGGACGAGAAGCTGGAAAGAACACCAACATAGGAGTCGGCATAAAGGCAGATCTAAAGCAAGAGCTTGTAAAACTACTACAAAAAAATTCCGACCTCTTCGCCTGGAAAGCCTCCGACATGCCCGGAATAGATCCCGAGCTTATGACATATAAATTAGAAGTTCATCTAGGATCTCGACCTGTTCAACAAAGAAGATGGAAGCCTGGACTAGAACGAGCTCAAGTGGTCAAAGAGCAAGTACAAGCCTTGCTAGAAGCCGGGTTCATCAGGGAAGTCAAGTACCCGCATGGCTGACAAATGTGGTGTTGGTCAAAAAGCAGAATGAGAACTGGAGAATGTGTGTCAATTATACCGACCTCAACAAAGCATGTCCAAAAGACCCATATCCTCTACCCAACATTGATACCTTAGTAGACTCTAACTCGAGGTACAACTCGAGGTACCAGTATCTATCATTCATGGATGCTTACTCGGGATATAATCAAATCCCGATCTACAAATCGGATCAGGAGAAGAAGTCTTTCATCACACCCAAAGCGAACTACTGCTATGTGGTCATGCCATTTGGATTAAAAAATGCAGGGGCCACATATCAAATGTTGATGAATAAGGTGTTCGCACCTCACCTTGGAAACCTAATGGAGGTATACGTAGATGACATGCTAGTAAAGACCAAGGATGAAGCCAGTCTGCTGACCGACCTCTCACAAGTTTTTGATACCATAAGGAAGCATGGGATGAGGCTAAATCCTACCAAGTGCACCTTTGCAGTAGAAGCTGAAAAATTCCTAGGATTTATGCTTACACAAAGAGGAATTTAAGATAACCCCGAAAAGTGCAGAACAATAATAGAAATGAAGAGCCGGACCTGTCTAAAGGAAGTCAAACAATTGAATGGCCGACTTGCAGCCTTATCCAGATTTTTGGCAGGATTAGCTCTAAGATCCTTGCCACTCTTTTCACTACTTAGAAAAGAATGCCAGTTTAAATGGACTTCTGATTGTGAAGAGACTTTTCAAGAGTTCAAGAAATTTTTGAGCCAGCCTCCCATCCTCACTAGGCCAAAAATAGGAGAAGAACTTGTATTATATTTAGCTGTCTCCGAGAAGGCCGTAGCGTCAGCAAAGTGTTGCAAGGCCCCGAGTTAAAGTATCAGAAAATTGAAAAGTTTGCGTATGCTTTAATTGTAGCATCCAGAAGGCTCCGACCTTATTTCCAGGCTCATATCATAAGAGTCTGATGAGCGGATAATTTATACGCTTTTTGGCATTGTTTTTAGGTAGTTTTTTATATGTTTTAGTCACTTTTTATTATATTCTTATTAGTTTTTAAATAAAAATCACATTTTTGGACTTTACTATGAGTTTGTGTGTTTTTCTGTAATTTCAGGTAATTTCTGGCTGAAATTGAGGGACCTGAGCAAAAATCTGATTCAGAGGCTGAAAAAGGACTGCAGATGCTGTTGGATTCTGACCTCCCTGCACTCAAAGTGGATTTTCTGGAGCTACAGGAGTCCAAATGGCGCGCTCTCAATTACGTTGGAAAATAGACATCCAGGGCCTTCCAGCAATATATAATAGTCCATACTTTGCTCGAAGATAAATGACGCAAACTGGCATTCAACGCCAGCTTCCTACCCTATTCTAGAGTTAAACGCCAGAAACAGGTTGCAAAGCAGAGTTAAACGCCAGAAATAGGTTACAACCTGGCGTTTGACTCCAAAAATAGCCTAGGCACGTGTAAAGCTCAAGTCTCAGCCCCAGCACACACCAAGTGGGCCCCGAAAGTGGATTTCTGCACTATCTATCATAGTTTACTCATTTTCTGTAAACCTAGGTCACTAGTTTAGTATTTAAACAACTTTTAGAGATTTATTTTGAACCTCATGACATTTTCACGTTTTACATTGTATCTCTACGGCATGAGTCTCTAAACTCCATGATTGGGGGTGAGGAGCTCTGCTGTGTCTCGATGAATTAATGCAATTACTTCTGTTTTCTATTCAAACACGCGTGTCTCTGTTCTAAGATATTCACTCGCACTTAACCATGATGAATGTGATGATCCGTGACACTCATCACCATTCTCAACCCATGAACGCGTGACTGACAACCACTTCTGTTCTACCTTAGATTGAGTGTGTATCTCTTTGATTCCTGGTTCAAGAGTCTGATTGCCTCTCCTGACAACAGAGTATTTAACTCCATGAATCCAGAGTCTTCATGGTAAAGGCTAGAATCAATTGGTGGCCATGCCTGAGATCCGGAACGTCTAAACCTTGTCTGTGGTATTCTGAGTAGGATCTGGGAAGGGATGATTGTGACGAGCTTCAAACTCACAAGTATTGGGCGTAGTGACAGACGCAAAAGGATCAATGGATCTTACTCCAATACAAGTGAGAACCGACTGATGATTAGCCATGTACATGGATCTTTTTCACTGAGAGGACAGGAGGTAGCCATTGACGACGGTGAAACCCAACATACAGCTTGCCATGGAAGGAGCCTTGCGTGCGTGAAGAAGACAGTCGGAAAGTGGAGATTCAGAAGACAGAGCATCTCCAAAACCTCAATCTATTCTCCATTACTGCACAACAAGTAACCTTTATTTCATGTTTTTTAGTTTTCATAAACAAAAGTAATTTTTATCATTAATCTCTTGACTAAGATTTACAAAATAACCATAGATTGCTTCAAGCCAACAATCTCCGTGGGATCGACCCTTACTCACGTAAGGTATTACTTGGACGACCTAGTGCACTTGCTGGTTAGTGGTACGAGTTGTGAAAAGTGTGATTTACAATTCGTGCACCAGAGTCCGAACAAACCAGCCCATGAAACAGATATTTCAGAAAACGGATATTACGGGAAGAATGGTTCAATAGGCTATAGAGCTATCCGAGTTTGATTTGAAATATGAAACTCGAACAGCAATCAAAACCCAATGTCTCACTGACTTTGTCGCAGAATATACTGGTGACCAGATTGAAACCTCCATGACCTGGGAGATATATGTAGACGGGTCCTCTAACAAGGTCGGAAGTGGAGCTGGCATAATATTAGTCAGTGAAGAAGGTACTCAAATAGAGGTGTCTTTGAAATTTGAGTTCTCCGCTACCAATAACCAGGCCAAATGTGAAGTCCTGATTGCAGGACTAAAACTTGCTAAAGGAGTCAGTGCGATCAAGGTAATTGTCTTTAGTGACTCACAAGTAGTGACTTCTCATATTAATGGAGAGTACCAGGCAAAGGATCTTAGTATGAAAAGGTACTTGGAAAAAATGCTAGAGCATCTTAGGCAATTCCGGGAAACCGAAGTCAAGTACATAACTCTAAAACTCAATAGCAGAGCCGATGCTCTCTCCAAGTTAGCAAGTACTAAGCCCGGGGGAAACAACAGGAGCCTTATACAAGAAACTCTCTAGGATCCCTTTGTCATAAAAAAGGGCAACAAGTCAGATGTTCTACCCCTTTCAGGACTAAATCTCAGATGGATGACTCCCATAGTCGAATACCTGAAATTCGACATCCTTCCCGAGGAACAAAAGGAAGCCCACAAACTTAGGAAGGAAGTGCAGAACTACACTTTGGTGCGAAATGTCCTTTATAAAAGAGGGATATCTACACCATTGCTAAAATACGTGCCGACCTCTAAGACAGAGGAGGTCCTGAATGAAGTACACAATGGCATTTGTAGGAATCACCTTGGAGCAAGATCTTTAGCCAGGAAGGTGATACGAGCTGGGTTCTTCTGGCCAACTTTGCAAAAGGATGCTACCGACTTCATTAAAAAGTGCCAACCTTGTCAGGTGCATGCCAATTTCCTCATCGTTCCCCCCGAAGAGCTTATCAGCGTGACCTCTCACTGGCCCTTTGCGAAATGGGGATTAGACCTACTTGGACCTTTTTCCTAAGCTCCAGGATAGGTCAAATATCTTATTATAGGAGTAGATTACTTCACCAAATGGATAAAGGTAGAACCACTGGCCACTATCACAGAATAGAGAAGTCAGAAATTCCTTTATTGGAATATAATTACTCGGTTCGGAGTCCCCCACTCTATCACCACAGATAATGGCACTCAGTTCACAGATTCCACATTAAGAAATCTGGTGTCCAGCATGAAGATCAAACATCAATTCACATCAGTAGAGCATCCTTAAGCCAATGGACAAGGGTGAGTGATGAGCGGATAATTTATACGCTTTTTGGCATTGTTTTTAGTATGTTTTTAGTAGGATCTAGTTACTTTTAGGGATGTTTTCATTATTTTTTATGTTAAATTTACATTTCTGGACTTTACTATGAGTTTGTGTGTTTTTCTGTGATTTCAGGTATTTTCTGGCTGAAATTGAGGGACTTGAGCAGAAATCAGATTCAGAGGTTGAAAAAGGACTGCTGATGCTGTTGGATTCTGACCTCCCTGCACTCAAAGTGGATTTTCTGGAGCTACAGAACTCGAAATGGCGCGCTTCCAATTGCGTTGGAAAGTAGACATCCAGGGCTTTCCAGAAATATATAATAGTCCATACTTTGGCCAAGAATAAACGACGTAAACTGGCGTTCAACGCCAGCCTTCTGCCCAAATCTGGCGTCCAGCGCCAGAAAAGGATCCAAAACCAGAGTTGAACGCCCAAACTGGCACAGAAACTGGCGTTCAACTCCACAAATGGCCTCTGCACATGCAACACTTAAAGCCCAGCCCAAGCACACACCAAGTGGGCCCCGGAAGTGGATTTATGCATCAATTACTTACTTCTGTAAACCCTAGTGACTAGTTTATTATAAATAGGACCTCTTACTATTGTATTTGACATCTTTGGACGCCTGGTTCTTAGATCAGAGGGGCTGGCCATCTCGGCCATGCCTGGACCTTTCACTTATGTATTTTCAAACGGTAGAGTTTCTACACTCCATAGATTAAGGTGTGGAGCTCTGCTGTTCCTCAAAGATTAATGCAAAGTACTTCTGTTTTCTATTCAATTCATCTTATTTCGTTTCTAAGATATCCATTCGCACCCAAGAACGTAATGAAGGTGATGATTATGTGTGACGCTCATCATCCTTCTCCCTTATGAACGCGTGCCCGACAAACACTTCTGTTCTACATGAATTAAGCTAGAATGAATATCTCTTAGATCTCCTAACCAGAATCTTCGTGGCGTAAGCTAGAATGATGGCGGCATTCAAGAGAATCCGGAAAGTCTAAACCTTGTCTGTGGTATTCCGAGTAGGATTCAATGATTGAATGACTGTGACGAGCTTCAAACTCGCGATTGTTGGGCGTTAGTGACAGACGCAAAAGGAGGGTGAATCCTATTCCAGCATGATCGAGAACTGACAGATGAATAGCCGTGCCGTGACAGGGTGCGTGAGCATATTATTCACTGAGAGGAGGGGATGTAGCCACTGACAACGGTGATGCCCTTGCATAAAGCCAGCCATGGAAAGGAGTAAGACTGATTGGATGAAGATAGCAGGAAAGCAGAGGTTCAGAGGAACGAAAGTATCTCCATTCGCTTATCTGAAATTCCTACCAATGATTTACATAAGTACCTCTATCCCTATCTTATTAATTATTATTCGAAAACACCATTATCCATTTATATCTGCCTGACTGAGATTTACAAGGTGACCATAGCTTGCTTCATACCAACAATCTCCGTGGGATTTGACCCTTACTCACGTAAGGTATTACTTGGACGACCCAGTGCACTTGCTGGTTAGTTGTATCGAAGTTGTGACAATTATGAATTAAGATCAGAGCACCAAGCTTTGGAGCCATTACCAGGATTTGTTCGAACCTGGAGATCACAATTTCGTGCACCAAGTTTTTGGCGCCGTTGCCGGGGATTGTTTGAGTTTTCGGCAAGCTTTTGGTCCGGTAACATCAGTGCCAAGTTTGATCCGGCAACAACACCAAGTTTTTGGCGCCGTTGCCGGGGATTGTTTGAGTTTGGACAACTGACGGTTCATCTTGTTGCTCAGATTAGGTAATTTTCTTTTTATTTTCTTTTCAAAAATTTTTCAAAAATAATTTCAAAAATCTCTCATTTGTTTTCGAAAAAAAATAAAAATGTTTTCAAAAATTTATTCAAAATTTTTAAGAATGAATTCTAGTGTTTTATGAAGCATGTAAAGCTTGGCTGGCTGTAAAGCCATGTCTAAATTCATTTGGACTGAGGCTTGCAATTTGTTATCAAGAGCAATTTAGTTGTTGCTCATCTACCTGCTGCTGATCCATGATCACCTGCTGAAGCTTGGCTGGCCATTGGCCATGTCTAGTGTTTTGGACTGGAGCTTTCTTTGAAAGCTTGGCTGGCTAGTGAGCCATGTCTAATTCCTGGACTGAAGCTTTAGACTAAGAATGCTAGATTCCTGGAATTCATATTAAAAATTTTGGAATCCTTATTTTTATTTTTATTTTTCAATTAATTTTCGAAAAAAAAAACCCCAAAAAAAAATTAGAAAATCATAAAAATCAAAAATATTTTTCTGTTTCTTGTTTGAGTCTGGTGTCATGTTATAAGTTTGGTGTCACTTGCATATGCATCTAGCATTTTTCGAAAATATCATGCATTCATAGTGTTCTTCATGATCTTCAAGTTGTTCTTGGTAAGTCTTCTTGTTTGATCTTGATGATTTTTTGTTTTGTATCTTTTCATGTTTATCATATGCATTCTTGAATTCTTAGTGTCTAAGCATTAAAGAATTCTAAGTTTGGTGTCTTGCATGTTTTCTGTGCATTAAAAAATTTTCAAAATTATGTCTATGATGTTCATCTTGACATTCAAAGTGTTCTTGGTGTTCATCTTGACATTCATAGCATTCTTGCATGCATCACATGTTTTGATCTAAAAATTTCATGCATTGCATATTTTTCATGTTTTTCATAAAAATTTCAAAAATAAAAAAAATATCTTTCCTCTTTTCTCTCATCAAATTCGAAAATTGAGTTGACTTTTTCAAAAGTTTTTAAAATCAAGTTGTTTCTCATAAGTCAAATCAAATTTTCAATTTGAAAATCTTATCTTTTTCAAAATCTTTTTCAAAAATCAAATCTTTTTCAAAATTATTAGTTATTTTCGAAAATTCCAAAAATATTTTTCAAAAATCTTTTTCTTATTTTTATACCAAATTTTCGAAAATAACAATAACAATTAATGTTTTGATTCAAAAATTTCAAGTTTGTTACTTGCTTGTTAAGAAAGATTCAAACTTTAAGTTCTAGAATCATATCTTATGATTTCTTGTGAATCAAGTCATTAATTGTGATTTTAAAAATCAAATCTTTTTCAAAACTAATTTCAATAATATCTTTTCAAAAATATCTTCTTATCTTTTTCAAAAATTTGATTTCAAAATATCTTTTCTAACTTCCTAACTTCTTACCTTTTCAAAATTTGTTTCAACTAACTAACTAACTTTTTGTTTGTTTCTTAACTTTTTCAAAACTACCTAACTAACTCTCTCTCCCTAATTTTCGAAAATATCTTCCCTCTTTTTCAAAAATTTCTTTTTTATTAACTAATTATTTTTATTTTTTTATATAAAAAAAAAAATTTTCGAAAAAAAATACTAACCTTTTTCAAAAACTATTTTCAGAAACCACTAACTCTTTTTCAAAAATTGTTTTCGAAAATTCACTACCCCCTCTCATCTTCTTCTATTTGTTTATTGATATACTAACATCTTTCCTTCAACTCTCCAAAAATCCGAACCCCCTCTCTCTCTGAGTTCATATTTTCTTCCCTTCTTTTCTTCTACTAACACAAGGATCCCTATACTGTGGTATAAAGGATCCATATTATTATTACTATTTTTTCTGTGCCATCTTCTTTGTCATATGAGCAGGAGCAAGGATGTAAAACCCTACCATACAGAGTCTTATGCTTAAGTCATAATTCAGAGATGGCAAGGTATTACGACCTCTAAAACAAAAATTTAGTACGTATAGTATTATGAATGATTGATTATAACTAGGAGCCTTTGAAGAAAAAGGGGTAAACAAAAACCGTAACTCGAAAACGCAACACTCCGAATGATAACGTAACGAGCAAAGGATAAGCTAGCGCAAGATCATATATATAAAGAGTGTCAAAAACGGGAATATCAAGACTCAAAACCCGGTTGCGAAGATAACCGGTCCGAGCATAGCAATATATACATATGATAAAATAAGAAAACCCCAAAGGAAACCCAAAGGGACACAAATACAGAAAACCTATTCTCCAAAAATCCCCTCTAGAAGGAGTCGTCACAGTTTGTATTATTTAATGGAGATAAAAGTATCTAAACAAGATATATAACCCAAAACAGAGTCCCGAGAACAAAGGATCTTCGCTAATCCAGAAGTCTCCAGCATGCCTCAACGAGAAGCCTCGCGTCCTGCATCTGAAAACCACAAAATCCGCATGGGTGAGAACCAGAGGTCCCCAGCACGGTAACAGCTTCCACATATATAATACATAATAATAGAGGAAAGCCGAAGGCAATCCTAGAACTTCCTCCAGATAATATCAAAGCTTATAAACAAGCTAAACCGTAAGTGGCAACTGACTAAAGATTCTTCAGTCTAACTAATACTTCCCTTTCCAATTCCTTCAGACCTCCCAACCACCAGCAGGAGTATAATATAGCAAACACAGTTATATCAGACAAGAGATTTACAAATAGGAACAGATAAGGCATTTAGGCAATTAGCAAGTAATATGCAGTCAAATAGGCAATCTCAAACAATTCATGTAGTATGCTTATGATGCATGCCTGTCCCTAGTGGCTGATGATATCATCTGTCGGTTATAGAGCCAACCCGACAAGTCCTGGTAGCTATCCATTGGACTGTCCCTCTGTCGTGCATCCCCAACTCGAGTTATACTCATCATAAACTTGATCATAATCATGATCTATATCCATCACCCTCACTGGTGAATATTTATCCATCACCATCATTGGTGAATATTTACGGGGGCGAGCTCATCCGGGCCTTTCACAGTGCCCGGCCACACTTACGACATTGGGTTAACAGAGCTTCGAGTCTCAACCTGGAGCACATGGTGGCTAGCCATTGCTACTACCCAGGGAAACCCTCATCTCCAATGGTGGAAGTGCCAACATTCACAATTCATTCAACAGCATATATGCATTTATACTTAGCCATAAACATGGCTCCGCCGCCACACGGCATAATCCAGCCATCCGGCTCACGGTTAAATCCATAACCAGCCAATTCATTAACAATTACGGCCATTCGGCCCATGGCATAACAAGCACTTCCACCGCCATCCTCCACATCTCACATAATCATCTTTGATCCTCATGGATCATTCATTTTTCCCTTGCTTCACTCGCAAGTTACCACATTCACTAGCCCTTTTCCTCATGCTAGGCATATCATAATGATTTAAGACATAAGTGGTGAGATTGGAGGCTTAGAAGTATGAAGTTTGGCTTTTAAAACTCAAAAATCAACTTTGGGATGAAAACAGGGCCACGCGTACGCGCACTCCACGCGCACGCGTGGATGATGCTTTCTCGAAGAACGGCGCATACGCGCCAAGTGCGCCTACGCGCGAGGGGTCATTCTGCTAAAAATTTTCTAAGTTAAAAGCTACAGAATTCACAGATTCAACCCCCAATCTTCCGACGGTCATAACTCTCTCATTTTAAATCATTTTTCACCCGTTCTTCGAACGGCATGGACATCCCGGATCCAATTTCATTTCTAAACAGAATTGGCACAAATCAAAGATCCGTAGTCCAAGTTATGTCCCGTCAAAGTATGCCCAAAAACCATATTTTCATTCAAAACCACAAAGTGCCATTTTCAAAACAAGCCACTTTCAACTCTTTTCAAAATCAATTAAAACATGCCAATTTCATCCCTTTTCTTTGAAATCAATCAAAGTGTACCAAATTCAACAACAAGCCATCCTCAACTCACGCATTGACATTTTACCAAAATTCTCAAAACTACCTCCAACCATTTTAACACTTCTCAATCAAAAGGCCAAAGGATAAACACAATATTATGTCATACATCCTTCTCATCCCAATTTCTAACAATATCAATTTTCAATCAACCATCATTATACATAATCATCATACTCACCAACAATATGGCACCACCCATCAATTCAACCTCAATCATTCATCAAGCATATATCACAACATGCATTTTCTCACATATCACACAATCAAGGCATCAATATTCATAATCACACATATGATCACATCATATATCTCAACCATTCCACAACATCATCAATTCAATGCCTATCTTAGGGCCTCTAGCCTAAGTATTTCCTACCACATTACATATTAGATACGGGAAACCGAAACCATACCTTAGCCGATTTCCCAAGCTCAACCGGAGCACTTCCAAACCACTTTTCCTCAAGCTCTCAAGGTCTCAACACCTCCAAGAACAGATTTTATCACACAAAACCCTCTTCCAAGCTTTCCAAAATCACCAATCAAGCTCCAATATTCACATATACACAACCTAAGCCACAATCATGATACCCATACACAACATCTCAATGCCCAAACCTCATAGAACAACAAATTACACTAGGGTTAAGAATCTTACTACACCCAAGGTCCAAAGAGACAAGATTAACCTTCTCCTTCAAGAGAGTTGGGTCCTATAACATCAAAGAACCCAAAATCTCAACATTTTTACTCATGAAACTCGAAATCAAGGGCTGGAATTTCGAACAGTAAAACGTGGCTTACCTCAAGATTAATTGTATGGGTTTTGTAGAGCTCTCCGCGGTGAACGCGTGGCCGCAAACGGAGCGGCAATCGGAGCTCTAGATCAAAAGTTATGGTGGTTTGAAGATCAAGTGAGAGATAGAACTTGGGAGAGTGTTCTTCCCTCCATGGCCTCCATTTCAGCGTGTTTAGTGTCTCAAATGAGGAGAGAGAGTGCTGAAAACTAGGGTTTTGGTTTAGTTTAGTTGGGCCAAGGGCCCACTTTGGGTCCGGTTGGCCCGGTTTGGCCCGTTTGGTCCAATCTTGGTCCGATTTCTATAAAATTGGTACCGAAATTCTCGTCTCAATTTCCTCTATCATATTAAGCCATAAAAATAACATTTTTGGCTTTCTAGAATAAATTCTCATTTATGGGTTAATTAGCCGTTAATTAACCGGATCTTACATTCTACCCACCTAATTGGGAATTTTGCCCACAAAATTCAAATTCAAATTCAATTACCTGAGAATAAGTGCGGATAATCCGTTCGCATCTCCGACTCAAGTTCCCAAGTGTGTTCCTCAACACCGCCTCGACTCCAAGCCACTTTGACTAATGAAACCTCTTTTCCACGCAACCGTTTGATACTAGTATCATCAATTCTGACTGGAGCCACTGGAAGCGTCAAATCTTCTCTTAACTGAACCGATTCGGGTTCTAACACATGGCTAGCATCAGGAGTGTACTTTCGAAGCTGCGACACGTGAAATACGTCGTGCAGGTTTGAAAGATGGGTGGTAGAGCCACCCGATACGCCACCGGCCCAATCCTCTCCAAGATCTGAAATGGACCAATGTATCGAGGATTCAACTTCTTTGCTTTAATCGCTCTACCTACTCCTGTGGTCGGAGTAACTTTCAGGAAAACATGATCTCCTGCCTCAAATTCTAAGGGCTTCCGCCTTTGATCGGCGTAACTCTTTTGACGACTCTGTGCCGTAAGCATCCTATCTCGGATTTTCTTGACTTGTTCAGTGGTCTCAGCTATCATTTCCGGCCCCAACAAGCCTTTCTCTCCAGCTTCATACCAACATAGTGGAGATTGACATTTTCTCCCATACAAAGCCTCATCCGGAGCCATTCCGATGCTCGCATGGTAACTATTATTGTATGCAAACTCTACTAATGGCATATACCGATCCCAACTCGCCGGTTGGTCCAAAACACAAGCTCTCAACATATCCTCTAGTGTTTGGATCGTCCTCTCGGATTGACCATCTGTTTGAGGATGGTACGCTGTACTCAAGCTTAATCGAGTTCCAAAAGCTTTCTGAAATGCACCCCAGAACCTCAAAGTGAAACGAGGATCTCTATCAGAGATTATAGTAGCAGGTACACCATGGAGTCTCACAATCTCCTTTATGTATAACCGAGCTAGCTCCTCAAGGGTGTAAGTCATCCGAACGGGTAAAAAGTGAGCTGACTTCGTCAGTCGGTCCACGATCACCCAGATAGCATCAAAACCAGTCCTAGTCCTTGGCAATCCCGACACAAAGTCCATTGCAATACTTTCCCACTTCCATTGCGGAACCTCTAAGGGTTGCAACATCCCGGAAGGTCTTTGATGTTCAATCTTTACCTTTTGACAAGTTAAGCACTTTGAAACATATTCCGCCACATCATTCTTCATACCCGGCCACCAAAACATCGCCTTTAAATCATGGTACATCTTAGTACTCCCCGGGTGAATGGAGAATCCTCTTTTGTGTGCCTCCTTTAAGATATCTTGCCTCAAAGTGCCAACATCCGGCACAATGATCCTACCCTTGAATCTCCATAACCCATCTTTTTCTTCCGACACTCTCCACTGTTTTCCTTGCTTGATAGCCGGTAACACCTTCCATAACGCTTCATCATTTTCATGAGCCTTTAGGAGTTCGGACTTAAAGTCACTCGAGATTTCTAATCGGCTCAAACACAAGGTTCCAGATACTTCTCGAGCACCAATTTTTAGACTCTCGAATCCCTTGAGCAACTTCTCCTCTTGAAGCATCATCCAAGACGCATATAACGACTTTCGACTTAACGCATCCGCCACTGTATTCGCCTTTCCAGGATGGTAATTTAACTCAAAGTCATAGTCTTTCAACAATTCCATCCACCTCCTTTGCCTCATATTAAGCTCTTTCTGATCAAAGAGTATTTCAAGCTCTTGTGATCGGAGAAGACTTGGAACTTAACCCCATAGAGATAATGCTCCACACCTTCAAGGCAAACACAACCGCAGCGAGTTCCAAATCGTGCGTAGGTAACTAACTTCGTGAGGTCTCAACTGTCGTGAGGCATACGCCACCACATTATGATGCTGCATCAGCACGCACCCTAGCCCTTTAACGATGCATCACAGTACACCTCAAAGGCTCGTTCGGCTCAGGTAACACTAACACAGGTGCAGTGGTCAACTTTTTTTTTCAATGTCTGAAAGCTCTCCTCGCACTCAGAAGTCCAAACAAACGGGGTATCTTTGCGGGTTAACTTTGTCAACGGCAAGGCTAATTGCGAAAAGCCCTTGATGAACCTTCGGTAATAGCCAGCTAAACCCAGAAAACTCCTTATCTCGGTTACTGTGGTTGGTTGTCTCCAATCCATCACAGCTTCTACCTTAGTTGGATCTACGGCTATTCCCTTCTTACTCACCACGTGACCCAAAAACTTCACCTCACTCTTCCAGAACTCACACTTAGACAGTTTTGCATAGAGTTTCTTCTCCTTTAAAATCTGCAACACGGTCCTCAAGTGTTCACATGCTCTTCCTCAGTCTTGGAGTAAATTAGTATATCGTCAATGAAGACAACAACGAATTTATCCAGAAACGGACGGAATACTCTATTCATGTAATCCATGAATACTGCAGGAGCGTTCGTCAACCCAAAAGACATTACGGTTACTCGTAATGACCATAACGAGTCCTGAAAGCGGTCTTAGGATATCCTCACCCCTCACCCTTATCTGGTGATAACCGGATCGCAAATCGATCTTAGAGAAAACCCCAGCTCCTTGTAACTGATCCATGAGATCATCAATTCTCGGCAATGGGTATTATTCTTTATGGTGACCTTGTTCAGCTGCCTGTAATCCACACAGAGTCGCATCCTTCCATCTTTCTTCTTTACCAGTAACACTGGAGCACCCCACGGGGAAACACTTGGTCGGATAAAGTTCTTACCCAACAATTCCTCTAACTGAGACTTTAGCTCGGCCATCTCTAATGGTGACATTCTATAAGGAGCACTTGAGATTGGTCCCGCCCCAGGCACCAATTCAATAGCAAACTCGACCTCTCGGTTAGGTGGAAATTCCTCAATATCATCGGGAAACACTTCCGGAAATCACACACTACCGGAATCTGATCCAACTTTTGATCATCACCCGAAACACCAGCGGTTAACAACAGGATACCCTGACATTCGATTCCAGAACAGTTCACCATCATCGAATTCAAGTAATAATTATTCACCACGACCGGCCTTCTGTATCTTCCGGCATAAAGTACACCGACTTTGTAGAACAATCAAGCAGGACATGGTTCTCAGATAACCAGTCCAATCCCAAGATAAGATCAAGACCGATCATCGGTAAGCAGATTAAATTATGGACAAAATCACGCTGCTTGAACCTGAACAAACTTTCGGGCATCCTAGCCTAGTTACCATGGCTTCATGGGTAGCATTATACCTTTAAGTCATAACCTAAGGTTACGATCTTCAATCCTAACTCATGGGCTTTCTCAAATGCAATAATGAATGCGATGCTCCCGAATCAAATAAAGCATTTAAAGTTTGACCAGCCATTTCACAGTTACCTCGAATGAGTGTCTCAGATCCTCTGCACCCACAGCTGAGGTGGTGAACACCCGACCAGTCTGTTGTGCTTTCCAGCACCTTGCTTTGCTTCTCGGACAACTTGCGGCTTTATGCCCCGCCTTTCCACAATTGTAGCACAAACCCATCCGGCCTTGCATGGTACTCCCGGATGGTGACTCCCACACCTAGTACAAGCTTGATCATTCTGAGGCTGCTTCCCAAACCTTTTCCCTTGGGAGTAGTTGTTGTTGGGCCTCCTAAAAGAACCTCCCCTCTTGAAAGACGGACCTCTAGGTGCAAAGCTCTTGCCTCGGTTCTGCGGAAATGATCTTTTGTGACTTCCTTTCTCAGCGGCTGCCCTCTTCACACACTCTTCAGCAACCCTACACTTGTTCACCAACTCGGAGAAAGTTCTAATCTCCATTGGTCCCACTGAACTGAAAATATCACTCCGGAGTCCTCCTTCGTACTTAACACACTTCCATTCCTCATATTCCACCGGAGTCCCTTGACACATACGAGAGAATCTGAACAGTCCTCAAACTTGTCAGTATACTCAGATACGACATAGTACCCTGCTTCAGCTTCAACAATTCAAGCTCCTTGCCGTCCTAGCAGAAGTCGGAAAGTACTTCTTATAGAATCCTCTTGGAAGATATTCCAGGTGATATAATCATCACCCTGCTGCAGGAGGCGTCGGATTCCTTGCCACCAATGCGACGCTTCCCAGTGAGCAAATACGTAGCGAACTCTACACGCTGCCCTTCAGGTACCACCTGCGCTTGCAGTGCTCGTTCCATGGCCTGAAACCACGTATCGGCTTCAGTCGGCTAGTAGTTCCCTTGAACTTCGGTGGATTAACCTTCAAAAAGTTTGCCAGTGTCATCGGCCCTGAACTCCACCTCTGTCATTACCATGGTTGTTCATCTGTTGACCAAGAGCCTCAGCAGTGGCTTGCATAGCAGCAGCCATGTTCTCCAACGTAGTCATAAAGTTCATCGGTCATTAGGGTTAGTCTCCGGCGCACGAGCATTCGTATGTCCTCTCACACGCCTCTACCGCGTCACGAGGCGCCATCTGGTCCTATACACACCAAACAATCGATATTAAGTTGATCAGTCTCAATATCGGAAGTTTAGTGCTTCAAAGTCCCAAATGCATGCTCATGAACGTTTATGCCAATTATATCAAGCAGATATACTAAAGCACATAACACACACACAGAGAATGCACAGAAGCATAGTCAGTCCATCCTCAGGCTCTATAGGAACGAATGCTCTGATACCATAATGTAACACCCTACCATACAGAGTCTTATGCTTAAGTCATAATTCAGAGATGGCAAGGTATTACGACCTCTAAAACAAAAATTTAGTACGTATAGTAGTATGAATAATTGATTATAACTAAGAGCCTTGTAGAAAAAGGGGTAAACAAAAACCGTAACTCGAAAACGCAACACTCCGGTCGATAACGTAACGAGC